>NC_037679.1:110463087-110658087 GCF_003255815.1 Theropithecus gelada | reverse complement strand
GGACTTGCGGAGCAGCGACTTCAGAGAGTTCATGAATGGAAGTCACAGAGAGACCAGCAACTGCAGCCACCTCCAGACATTTCTTAAAGGTTGTGTGCTTTTCCAGGGTATGATGGTAGCAGTTTGATTCTCTTGCTTTTATTTTAATTTCCATAATTGGTAGCTTCAGAAATGGCTTTGGAAGGCAATTTGCTTTAAATGTAGCCACCTATTCCAAAATGCCCTGGTTATTTTAGGAACCCTACCCTTTTCCTCCGGAGCCCTCTCGCTGGAGTTCTTCTTTTGGACGGGTCCAGGAGGTAGGGTCCTTCCTCAGTCGACTCCTGCAGAGGTCACATTTTGTGTGCGGGTTTGTCCCCAGCGTTTGTGAGTAGCATATGCATGTGGTTGTGCTGACTGCACTCGCAGGCTTGTAAATTTTCACCCTGGGAAATTAGCAACAAAGCCCGATCTGTCTCGTGGCTGCTTTGCACTTTCCGAGGGCGGCTGTACTTGACTGAGCTGCAGAACAGGCACACGAGAGCGAGCGAGGGAGCCAGCGAGAGAGGGAGGGAGAGAAGGAAAGAAGAGGGGAGGGGTGGGGGCGAGAGGTAAATAGTCTTAAATCGGAAGGGAGCTGCTTCTCTGTGGTCTTGACAAGCGCTGCCTGGGCTCCGCCGGCTCAGTAATAACTGAGTGACCTTTTCTTTGGCTGTATTATGTCTGGCTGGGAAGGGATTGCATTTTGCAGCTGAGAGCCGGAGCTTCCTTCAGCTCGGCTCCTCGCACGCTGCTGGGGTAAGTTGTCTTGAACCAGGACGGAGAGAGACAGCCTCGGACTGCAGTTGCCTAAAAGGAGGACACCTGTGGCTCAGATGCGGTCAACACCATTACTTGGCGGATCCTTGAGGACCTCATTATTTTAAACTTAAAAAAAATAGACATTCCCTCCCCCGTCTTTTTTTTTTTTTTTTTTCAAACAATGCTTCTTTTTGACCTTTCCCAAGGAGAAGCGCTACAAAGCAGCCACTGTGCTTACTGAACGGCCTCCCCCTGTATCGCTTAATTGAGAAGGTAAGTGCAGCAACTGTGTACACACGCGTCGGCTTATTTGTGGTGTGTGTGTCTGCGGGTGCGCGCGTGCGTGTGCGGATGTGGGTATTTTTTTCTTCCCCAGCCTCTGCTAATGAGGCATAAACTGGAGCTGCAACCCAGCTCCGCACTGCAACTTTCACTCGGGCTGCAGCTCTACTGAGACGGTTTTGTTTAAATCATGTGAGGCTTCATTATTTTTATGATGAGACATGAAATAGATGCAGGCGGAAGATGTTGATGGAAGGAGGGAGAGCGGCTGCGGCGCGGAACGTCTCAAGTACGACTCGAGTGGATAATAGTCAAAGTTCACCATGAACTGCAGTATTTCCACACCCCTGACTCCCGGGGAGAGAGGGGCAGGGAGAGTTTGGAATTAGGAAGTGTTTGCTCCCAGCCCATAGGAAAAGAATTCAGTCCTGGGTGGGTTTCCGGACCCCTCCCCCTTACTTGCTGGAATTCATGACCCCCCACTTCATAAAGAGTTGAAATTACAATCTTTTGGTCCTTGTTGACACTTCTGCCTCTCTCCACGCAGCCATAATAACAAAATGTTGTTCCTTTGCCATGGAAAAGTGGCTGTGTGTGGGGATGGGGGCGGCGGGGGGCGGGGGCGGGTAGGGGCAGAAGTAGCCAGAACAGGGAAGGTCCCTGGACCAAGGTGCCTATGTCCTAATAGGTTGAGATTCAAACTGATGCAGCACATTTTTTACGGGGACTACCCAGATTGCTGTTATGAAATACAAGTCAGATTTATGATCTTTTTCATATTGAACATGATATGCTATGCTAACGCTGCATGTGACAGTTTAATCAAATCCATTTGTTACCAGGAAGCTAAAAGGGGCCGCTGGGATTTTAGGATTACGGGCAGAGTTAGGGAAGCATGTGGCTTTGTCATTCGCCATCATTTTGCACACTGCGAGGGGCTCCGTGTGTGCGCCCTGTCTTGTCTGGCCGTCCTCATCCCTTCCCCCACCCCCTGCCGCCAATCCGACCCGCTCCCAAAGTGGCTTCACAATAGTCGGTCCTCGGCGGTGTAGGCTGCGCACCAGGTCCACACTTAAGCGAAATCAAGGAGACCCCCTTCTACTTCCACCTTTGGGCTTGGTGCTCAATGCGAAGCTGCTGCAACTCAGGCACGCCTAAGTCAACTCATGCAGAAAAAGGAGAAAAGTTTTGGTAAGGTTACAATCTATCATAGATGCACTTTGCCGGCGCTCTGCACTCTTGGCTGCTCAAAAGCCTTTCTGCTCTTCCGCTGCTTTTGTGTCTTTCTGAAAGAACCGAAATATTATTGTTGTAACTGCTTTGAAAGACTGCTGCTTAAACCAATTAATCTTGCTAGATGCAACAAATACTGCTACATTCTTTGCAAACCATCCCTGTGTGGCTGCAAAGACACAACCACAAAAGGCTGGAGCGTAAACTCCGCAAGGGATTCTTTGTTAGAGTGTATGTATGTTTCTTATTTTTTTTTTTTTATTTTGCATGTGAGCTGCATCAAAATTGAACTCAGTCTTGCAAATCTCTTGTTGGCCTTTGCCAAGCACTAGCACTTTGCTGCCATGGTAACTGTAATTAAACTGATAAGAGTGGAAAAATGTCAGTATCTCTGAGCCTTGCAGCTGCATTGGAGAAAAAGGGAATCAAATTGGTTCCCAGCTCCATTGCTCAAAAAGGGGAGGGGGGGTGAAGGGTAGGGAGGGGGGCTGGGAGTTGAAGGGGCAGAACAGAGTTAAGCAGCTCCAGTGCCTGAGATCTGGGGACATCTATTTGCATTGTTGTCCCTTAGGGGGCTGCAGCCTGTAGGGATGCTCTGGGCCAGTGAACAGAGAGAAACAAGCTTTTAGGCCCAATCCAGTTTTCCAACCTGTGTTGGGGGCTGGGAAGAGGATGAAGATGGGCAGGAGGAAAATCTTTTGTCTGTTGCCTCTTGGCAATCGAATGGCCATGTTGGCCAAATTCTTTTAATCTGTGTCAATGCTCCCAGCTGCAGAACCTGCATTCCCATTTTAGCATCTTTCTGAAGCACCTCATCTCTTCCAATCCCCTTCATGTATTCCCTCTTCCTCTTTCCTCTCCCAAATTGTTCTCTGTGAATTTCCCGACAGGGACAAAAATGTTTTCTATTCACTCTGTGTAGTTAGTCCAAAAATGTAAGACTGTGTCTAAGGGCTGCAAATCTTTCATTATTATTATTATTATTTTTTAAACCCCTGTGTGTTGTGGAGTTGTGGTTACTTTGTTGTGTTAACTACTGAAGCTGAGACTGTGCGGATGAATGGCACAGAACAAGGGAACATAATGGAGGCAATCAACCGTTAGGCCGCCTCACAATGCAATCCAGGCAATTAAAAGCTCACCAGAGTTTAAATGAAATGGTTCTACTTATTTCTGCACACCACACTGCACAGGCTATTATTTATGTCTTTTTTTTAATTATGATTTCCCTTAAACTGTCAAATAACTCAGAATGGCAGGGTCTCAGAGGCAATAAGAATTTCCCTCAGAACAATTTACATGCCAATCTAAAACTAGTTATGAGTTCTGATGTGCTATGAGCAACTTGTGAAATGTTTCTTAGCTAAGAACACATAACTCTACCCAGACATGTTCTTCCGGAAGAAGAGGGGAGGCCGCGGACTGCTTTATGCCTTTTAAGTACACGGTAACATGGTGACTACAAAATAGTTCTTCCGCTACAATTGTTAACTTGCATGGAATTCAAGGGATTCCATTTTCAAGAGAAATGCCATGACGTTCTCTAAAAGAAGGTACCAGGATGGAGTGTAAAATATCAAACTCCTTTTATGCCTAAGGCCAAACAGAATGTAAGAGTTTCAAATATTAATTGGCCTCTGAGTGCTAACATTTCGTGAAGACAAGTAGGGTAGTGTTCCTTGTGCCAAATGTTGGTATCCCCTGTCTTGGTTGCAAAGCATTTTGAATAAAGTAACTGACCTTGTATGCTTGATGGTAGAAACACAACTATGGGAAATACAGCTTAGCTGCTACTAAGAAGGTTTTGCTGGGATTTTTTTTTTTTTTTGATTTTTCATCTTTGAGACTTGTGATAAATAAAAATAATAGCCTTATAAATTTAATAGAATGGCCATTAATTAGGATGGCTTAATTAGAATGGCTTCTCTTAATATTTATTATCTAGATGTTTTCAGTAACACCATCCAGAATTTCACTGAGTAAATCAAAACTTCCCCCTCCCCACAGATATATGGTTAATAGGCACTTGGGTCTGTTGTTCACTGTAATTAATGTGATTCATTCCTTGTGGAACCTTGCTAGAAGAGGATAACTAGTTCTGATCAAAGAAACTTCATTTGTTAGAAGTTCTAGAGAGTGAGATTTAGCAGAGCTATCAAGGGTTATGATTAATCTGCACTAGGCCCTTAGCTCCTTCAAAGGAAAGGAACAGAAAGCAGGCTATAGGGATACCACCTGCTCTTCTTACAAATCCAGCTGTTAGTCTGCAGCTCCGGTGACTACAGCTATGCTTATGATGCAGAAAGAAAGAACAGCTACTCTGCTTTATATCCTGCCATTCCCTACACAACTCTACCAGACAAGTTATTTTCTAATGAAAGTTCAACATCCTAACAATATTTTGTGCAACTCATGTATTATTTGTAGTTAGAAAAGTTACTCTGCTCTGCGGATGCCTTGATGTCTCTCACCAGTGCGATTATTTTTTTAAAAAAAAGGTTGTGAAGGTTGTGAGGGGGGTGAAGACTTCATCATCAGGTATCAGAGGAACCTGGAGGAGGTTTAGCTGTTCTGGAGAAGGAAAATGCACAAAAATGCAGATTCTAGCTTGGCATTTCTTTTCCTATAATGCATGCACATTTTGGTGTTTTGTATCCTTCTAAATGCAAGTTTAAAACTTTATGCCTAGGAGAGCAAACATAATGCAGCAGAGGGGTCTCTGGACTGCAAGAAGGCCATTTGGCCAGAGACTACAGCGTAACTGTCTTTCAGCTTTGAGCAAGTATCTGAACCTCTCTTGGGCCTCTGTAACATAATTTGTAAAATGAGGGAATTTGGAATTGATGATGTCTGCAGTACTTTATAGTGCTTAAAATGAGTTATTTGATAAATATGAGGCACTGGATAGTTGGTCCAGCTTCTTGCTAAAGCTGGGTGTTTAATACCTAGGAAATAAGAAGACACTCAAGGTGAATATCCATTCATTCAAAAGATTTCAATCAAACTGTAAAACCCATAGAATCCAGCTGGATTCCTTATTTATGATAGATTTATATCTTTAAAATATATAAATGTGCCTATGTTTAGCATTGTATACATATAATATGTATATATTTATATAGGTATAATTGTATATATATTTAGATCTGGCCATCTATTGTTTTTTCTTTATAAAACAAATAATTTTGTATGTTTATGGTAATAAATGGTATAATCATATATTTTAGGTTTACATAAAGCCATATAGTATATAGTTAAGTAATCTGCCGTTAATATAGGTGCTGACTGATGCTTGTGAGTATAAATATTATATTTGAACACAATGAATACTTTGAAATAGCAAGGACATAGAAGGAAGTATTTGGAAGCAAGCAAGCAATACAGGATTGGTGAGCTTTTCCGGTAGCTGTTCTGTGTACTTAACTATAAACACCTCTACTGCAGAATAAGGTTAGTGTAATCCCATACCAGGTGCACTCTCCTTCCACCATCAAGCACATATCAAGTGAAATTTTTAAACAGTTAAGCAAAACTCATATTTTTACTTCTATGGACTGTGCATAGATTAATTTGTTAAATAACTTTCTTTCAGATCGTCATTTACTCACATTTTCTTTCTAAAGGAACTGCTCTATGGGGAGAATGAAGATACTATAAAATTATTTAATGTTCTTGAACTTCATATTTATAATGTCAATTTACTATGATAACATGAATTTATTATTACCACTTGGCATGCATAACTTTATGAATGATTTAATAAGCACTTGATAAAGTTTGAGACTTTTTGCTTCCAAAATTTAGTTTGATTTCAGTATAGCCCTAAACAAGAAAAGCTAGCACTCCTAGAATAAGGAAATATTAAATATTTAACTTGTTTGAGGTCTTTTGACATCTTTTTATTCGTCTAGTAGTCTCAGCTCTCTTTTTTGCTTTTGTCTTCCTTCAGGTATACAAATGCTCTCAGTCCAGCCAGACACCAAGCCGAAAGGTTGTGCTGGCTGCAACCGAAAGATCAAGGACCGGTATCTTCTAAAGGCACTGGACAAATACTGGCATGAAGACTGCCTGAAGTGTGCCTGCTGTGACTGTCGCTTGGGAGAGGTGGGCTCCACCCTGTACACTAAAGCTAATCTTATCCTTTGTCGCAGAGACTATCTGAGGTAGGAATTATCCTTGCACACCAGTGGTGACTGGATGCCTTTTAAAGTACTTTTGTAAGTGTATTTTTTGTTTGCTTGTTTCATTTCCTTACTGCCGGCTTATATTCCTAAAAGAAGTTGACCTGTCAGCCTTCAAAGCGTTGCCCTGTGTGTGTTACTCAAATTAATGCTTAAGGAACAGCCAACAAACCACAATATTTAAAGTATTTCAATTTGGCTTGCCTGCACACTCAGGCAATTGGTTATGGCACTGCCTATATTGAAACTGCCAGTTAATGTCAAGGATGTATTTGGTAGAAATCAGCATTCAGGTTGATTTATTTATTTTTGCCTTTTTTTTTTTTTTTTTTTTTTTTTTTTGGAGCTTAAGGAGGAATGGTGCTGAGCATAGCACAAAGATATTAATCAGCCATTTGGCAAAATATCTTAACTCTTTATTTTTAAAAAGTTCAACTTGAAAAAAAAAATGGACTGTGTAAGAGTTTAATTGATGCCTCTTAGTTGGACCTGAATTTATTCTTCTAAAGTTACTCAGCTCTCTTTTCTGTTTCAGGCTTGTCAGAGGAAGTCAGGTGCACATCCTTGACTAATATTTATTAATGCATTTATTGTAGAGTTTTGAAAACTTTCCCCAAGTGTAGATACATCTTCCCCCCACCCCACCCCATGACATTCTAAACGGTAATCTCAAAAATACAACTAAGCAATTGAAGTGCCTCAGACTTGCCAGTAGTTTTATGGATAATAACAAAGTAAAGACCTCCATCATTATGGGAAAATGACAGCCACTCTCCAACCTGTAAACATCTGAACGCTTTCAGGACAAGGCAGGTGTTCTTGGTTATGAAGCTATGAAGCCGACTAAAGTTTTTGTTTTCTAGCATTAAGTACTCAACACAGAACTTCTGCTGAGGAAAAATTAGTTTGCTTTTCAGACAACTTTGCGACTTACTTCAGCTGAAGATTACTTATATTAATAAAGTAGGATCTATCAAATTAGAGAAATGATATATGGCATCATTGGGGTTTTCATATTTAATACAATTAATCATTTTTCTGGTTTGACGTTAAGCGATTTATTTGGAATTTTTCCCTTATGACAAAATGTATCAATCAACGGTAACTCCTTTAGTACCTTGGTCTTTTGGTAGGTGTTTTCTAGGCAATCTGGTCCTTCTTAGTATATAATTCAGCTATTTTCAGTCAGATCCAATCTTTAGATATAAAAATATATCATTTGATTAATGATAGTTACAAGAGGGTGAAAGCAGTACTGTTTATCAGATTCTACTCTTTCTCGCTCTTAGGACGGCCTCGTCTGAGAGCCTCCTGACTAATTATGACCACTTGTTACTACTTCTCTGTGTTCCAAGTGCGTAAAACACATGCAAGGTGCCAACAATGAGAAGTCACTCTCTCCAGCCAGGATTTCCCTCATTGTGTTGGCACAACTAATCAAAATTAATGTATAATGTTCATTCTTTTAGAACTCTCCAGTCTTTGAACTCTTCTCTTTGAAATAAAAATTTCTCTTCTGCTCGTTGTGAATTAGAGCCTCATTTCCACATAAAGCATTTGTATTTGCTTTTAGTGATTTAATACTGCTTTTTAGTTTGCTTCATCGGTACTAACCAATAGTCATAGCTTTTTGACTCCTTTTGACTTTTACATTTGTAATTTCAGTATCTCAAGTGGATTTATGTTACCATTTCAAATAAGGAATTTATATAGCCCAGGCAATGTTAAGCTTTTTTAATAAACCAAAGGACAAAAATTAAGTAAACTGGAAAGAATGTCCACTGAAATATCTGGGGTTTTTGAAAACCAAAAATAAAAATTTGCCAAGGAAATACCTATATTGTGAGTATAACATGCTTTGTAGCTGTCAGCATAGTATTGAGCAGAGACAGTAATCTTAGACTTGTTTTATTTTTCCTTGTGGTAGTAAAAATGTATGATTTTAAACTGGTATTTAATAGTCTCAAGTGTTTTGCTAAAATGCATTTATCAAAAATAGTTTTCATATCAGAAGTTTTTATATCTCTATAAGAGTGTATGTGGCTTTTTGTAGAATAACTTTTAGTTACCCTCTGATAGGCTCAAACTTTTAATGCTAGTTAACTTATTAAACATATATAATATTATTTCAAATATAAACTCTGGTCCTGATTGCCAATATATTCATTTCTCAGAGTACAATTTCCTCTTAAATTGGTCATTACCACATTAATGGCCAGTTGTTATGTTAACAGCCTAAGGGTTGTTAACATTTCAAACTAAGTTGTTAACAGCAATCTTATCCCTTATTTAAACTGAAGGTTTGTTGTATATAATGTGACTTATTTGGCAACTTCATCAACACTTAAAATTGCAGAAGTGAAATGGAGAATTGGTGTGTGTAAAACACTGTGTTACGTGTTACAGATTATGCCGCAGATGTGGTATTTAGTTTTATGTGGAAAGCATGTGTCTCAGTGAAATTGTGTAGATGTTCAACAGCATATGTCTCTGACTGGCAAATTAAAATAGTCTGATTCTGTATGTTAAATCAACAAATACAGTCAAGCAGATTTTATTTACAAATTAATTTCTTTGATTATGTATAAATAGTTGTCCAAAAATGTTTATTAAATGCTTACTGTATGAGAGGCATGATATCAGGCAATGGGTGAAATTAGCTAAAGGAAAAAGGGAGGTACACCTAAAATTTTTCCTATCTAATTATTTATTTAATTACATAGAATCTGTAATATAATCAGTGAACAAGTAATATTCTGTGGTTAGTTTCCTGAGCTTTAAAAGTAATTTTTCTCATTTTCCTCCAAATTCAGCATACTTTAAGTTCTATTTTAAAAGTTGTTTTATTTTTGGCCCTTGGATATTATGTAATTTCTCTGAGGCACGAAACTGAACATAAATAGCTTACGTATTTATATTTCATGTCTAAATTATTAAGAACATAAGTAAGAATAAGGAAAGTAATAAAATAGTAATTTGCCTGTCCACATAAATTGTTGGTTACAAGTATTGTCCTGGGCCAGATAATTTTTTACATACAGTGAAAAGTAAAATATTTTTGCCAATTACATCTAGCTTCTTAATACACTTCTCCCTCCATAAACAGAAAGAAACATTTCTAATTATGAGCAGTGAGTCTTAAAGATTTGTGTTTTATTTGTGTTACTTGGAGTAGTGATAATGATGATGTGACTTGTAAGTTCTTTGAATGATGATTTGAGATATTAAATAATATGAAAATATAATAATTTAGACTGTAAGATATTTTCTTAAGGGTTATAGAAACTATTATTATGGAAAATTTGATGTCTTTCCATTTATTTCTCCTTTATGGCACTAGTAGCTATATTTAAGAGAAAAAGAAAAGAAAAATCTTCCACGGTTTGTACACTAAGTATCAAATCTTAACAGTGGAATTTTTTTCACTTTCCAGAACTGGACTGGCATATCATTCATTTAGCTGTGGAACATAAAATGTACATATCTGATGAGGCAGAATTTGCCCATTTGTGGGATTGCTTTCCTCCTTTGGAAACTCATTAGCTAAAGAAAGAGAAGGACTGACTTTTTAAAACTTCCTCTAACATGTTTCTGACTGAAATTATGAAGTCTACCCAGTCAATATTTATATGCCAGGCAGAACAAGAAATGTATCTGTTAAAAATCTATCCAATGCATTTATAATTATTTTTATTTTTTAAAGATTAACTTATGACAAATTAGATATGGAAGTGTCTTTGTACTTTAAGTTGGAGCTTAAAATTGATACTGTCTACAGTAGATTAAAAATGACTGTGTAAAAATAGCAAAGTTTTAGTGATGATGTTTAAGGACTCTTATCACTGCGATCTATCAGCCTTATTTCAGTTTGAAAAATAGGAATAAAGTAGCCAGCCAATACATAATCAGCATTTTAGAATTAGGAATTCTACACGCTTTTATTTAATGTTTTGCAGCAAGCATTAAATAGAACTAGGAGAAATACCAAAATACTTTCTTTTTCAACTTGAAGGCAATAAAGGATGTCAGAGTATAACCAGAATTCAACTTCTGGGCAATTTTTTGTTGTTCTTTCTTTGAACCTGCAACTTTTTGTGACATGCTTTAAGCATTAAGTTGATGTAGGCTGTATGTGTCTTGTATCTCTATGAATGATATCTTGCCAGAATTTATTCAAAGCTGTTTGCTGTGGTATGTGCCATGGAAGCTGCTTATAGCTTTTCCTATATAAGAAGCTGTAAAATGTCTTATATAAAATTTAATGCAATTTGCTATTTTTATATGTGAGGATGATTTGTTTAAAATGAAACTACTGGGAAAGAGTGATGCTTCATGCTTCACCATAGTTGCTAATTAACTAAAATGATTTGAAGCTTGCTATGCTGACTACAAATTTTATATGCTTTAATATAATAATATAATAACTCTAAAAGAGAAAATAAAAATAAAATGCCACATAGAGTGTAAATCTAGCTGTAACTTTATCTCACACTGATCAAACCTAGTGCTTCTAAATTTTTATGTAAGGTCAACTTTAAATTGGTACATAATTATAAGTGTGAAGGTAAATAGGAATATGTTGTTAATATTGTTTTATCTGGCAATTTATAACACAGATGCTTTTTTAATGTTGGAAACAATATTCATTCTTTTTCCTTTCATTGTCATCTTTTTAATATTAATCATTTGGAAGTATTTTTGCAGGAAAGCAATGTATTCTTATTTGAAAAATCACTTTTTACTGTTCTAAATTCTGAAAGCATAAGCTTTTCTATCAAATGGAATTCTACAAATAAGTTTCATTTCTGTAAGCTTCATTTGAGCTTTTAAACACTATATTATTGTTATAATTTTTATCATATTTAAATGTCTAAGTTAATTTTAGTATTATGAAATATTTTCACATATGAGCATAGTGAACTCCATATCTGTTAAAAAATACTGTTATATTGCTTATAAATTATCTTATTTGCAGCTTTATAAAAAGTTACAATTTTAAGTTCATTTTTCCCTTTATTGTAGAAAAGCATTATAGAATTCTGTTTTAAACATTTTAGTGTTTATACTACTCCTGAACCAATACAAATCAGGAGTGATAATTTTTTTTTATAATACTTCAGAACAGTGCCCCTCACTCTGGAAAATATTAGGTGGATCCACACTAGACTTCCTGAGCAACAACTGCCCCCAAACGACTTCTATTAAAAATATTTACTGCACACACAGAATTTCTTCTCATTGGTAAATTCATCTACAATATCTTTCTATCCTTAATTCTATAATGCATTCATTTTCAGTAAATGAGTATTTACTAATATAATTATTTTGGTTATGTGGCTTTTTGTTTTAGTTTGTTTTGTAGACTTGAGCTATTTTCACTGGAAATTTCACCACCCCCCAGAGTATTAAAAATGTTTTATAATGTTTCTATATCTTTACAGTTTTTTATCTTTTAATAAGTATGAAATATTTCAGTCAGGATAGTTTTTACACATAAGATGGATAAGTTAGACATACCTGACTTAGCAGAAAAATATTCTGTTTCTACAAGTATATTTAGGATTAAATGCATCTGGAAAAACCTACATTTGAGAATTGCTAAAATTGCTTATTTTGCACTATATAAATACATAGAATTCTGGGAAATAATTTCTATTTTTGGTTACTCTTAGACTATATCAAAGTAAGCCAGCACTTCATTTGTAAACTCACCATTAACTTCCATTAAGTGACTAATAATAAATTTTAATGGTGTGTTTTGACTGCATAAACATAATTTGTTAAGGAATCTCATTTTTAAAATATGCTGAAAGTGGTAATTTTGTAAATGGTTTTGATGAATATATAAATTGTAGAAATGTATTATGTATTTCCGTTTTCTGCCTCACATAAAAATGAAATAGCCTAAAAAAAGAATTGCACCAACCTAAATGACCATTGCATGTCCCTTCATTACACTGTGAGGCATTGAAGTCTTATTTTGGTGTTCGGTTTGAAAACATTTTTCCAATTCATATTAGAATGTCTTCTATTATTCAAAGTCATGTACTGCATCCTCATCCCATCTTCTGAAAAAAATAGCCAATGTTTCTCACTTTATCAATAAAAAATACAATATACGAAGTGTAAATGCTGGACAAGATCTGGAAAACAAAGGGAATAAAAATAAAAGAGCAACACTTTGTTCCATTTGCTAGGTATTTTTATAAAACTGCATTTGTATTCGCCATGTCTCTATAAATGGCCTTTTTCTTTCTCTTTTATTTTTTGTTTAATTGGCTTATAAAAATTGGTTTATGTATATGATTACTTCTGCTGATACATGGCACTTCCTCTTGTTAAGCATTTGAAGAGGTGTGGATCTATATATATGTATACATGCTGCACATACAGAGATTGGAATCTAAGTAACCTTAGAATGGCCACTACCTTTTGTCATCATTGACTTTAGCCAACAAATCACCATAGCTTGGTAAGCTTTAAAACTTGTAAAATTCAAACACTTGACACCAGCTAATTCATTAGTATTGCAAACTATAGCACTCATTTATTCTTATACGATATTAATCAGTCTAAGATGTAAGATAACTTTTGTAAAACTACAGAATGCCTAAATTTATTTCCTTGTGATTTTAATGATCTAATTCTGTTTTTCTTAGCTCTGATGGAGTTTGATACTGCCTGTTCTAGTTCTGTTTTTACTATCATAATATACTTGTTTTGATGATTAACCATGTATTTCCCTTTTCAAGGTGCTTACAAGAAGCTTATTTGGAAGTAGAAGTTTATACTGTGAAGCAAGAAATGTGGCACTTAGATTTTCATTTCTAACTTTAAAACAATTTCCCCCCTTTATTATCAGTATTAATGGATAACTTTTCTCTAAAGGAATTAGGACCTAAGCATATCCTCTTATTATAGTAATCAAACATGTTTCCTATCTTCACAAACTACATCAGCCAACTGTGCATTTGCTTGTGCCATTTTTTGCTTCTGCGCTGTATTATGAAATCTTCTTGATAAACCATTTTCTTCTCCACAGTATTTTTGTAGTTATGTAATGATTCTCTTTTCGCCGAATTCCTTTGCGCTATCATGTTAGTGTTTTCTGATGCAAAAATCTCTAGTTGTGGGCTTTACAAGTTTAAAATGAAATCACACTTGAGATGAATAATCATCTTGGAATAGTCAGATCCCTGATTTGAAGTTGGAAAATTAACATTAAGCTGCATGTATTAAGTTAGACTCTAATCAGCATGTGTTGTTATGATTCAATTTAATATTAAAAACTCTCCAACTGGGCTACTGGGAAAATAAAAGACTCTTAGGAATGGAAAGAGTATTTGCAGAAGAGCACACCAAAGCAATAATTTAAGTAAAATTGTTATTACTAATGCAGTGAGGCATCATCCACATTAAACCCATCCTATTAATAAAAAGAGAAAATCAATTTTAGTAAACATAAATATCAGATATGACAAGGACTAGTAAGCAGGCATGGAACTTCATAAAATGCACTAATCCTAATGTTTACCAGTAATCCAGATACCACAGAGAAAAAATTAATTCCTGTCTCATTTATGCTGTGGGATCCCAACAAGCAACAAGAGAGAAAAGCTAATTTTAGCTGTCATTACTTTACTCCTAGTTTCTAAAACTTTCAGAACAATGTCATGTTTTTATTTTAGCAGTTCTAACAGAGATGCATATTTACCTGTTTTTGAAATTATTTTATTCTTTTTGTTTTTAAAAGATTCTGAAATCTCTTTAGTAATTATTTTTAATTTTTTTAAAATTTTCCATCTCTAGGATAATGTTTTTTGACATACTGCTCACATTTCACCAAAAACTAGAAGAATCAAGAATGTTACATTTTAAAATACCTTACAACATGGAGCATACCACTTATTTTTTGTTTATCAACTGCTCAATAAAAATATATTCTTACCAATATCTATGTATAAAGATGGTAACATGAGTGGTTTAGTACCTGTTCCTTTACCTGGGTGGATAGGAGTAAGGGAAGTGAATGGAAAAAGCAGTCATAACTTCATGCAAGTATTCGTTTCAGTGAGCAGGTTATTTGCATTTTACAGGTGAGATGCTCACTTATACTGTGAATATAATTTTAGAGTCCATAAATATTGCATGTGAATATCCACTGAGGAACATTTGTACTTTGGGAGATACAAAGAAATTATAAGTAATTGCATTGCCTTCAAATGTATAAACCAGTATTTTCTGTGACCATTTATTAGGAAAAATATCAGAAAGGTTCTGAGCTAGAAGAATCTCTTCTTTCACAGTACACCCTTGCTGAGAGGCAGCACTGGGGTTTATGTGTGTGATTGCTTGCTTTGCTATCTCTTTAACAGTTTTACAATGAAACCTTTAGTCACTTGACAAATATTTGAGTGCCAATACTTCATTCTTATAAATAATGAATGTGAAATACTATATTTCTAATTAATTTTTTATAATACATAAAGTACAAAGTTATAAATATTTTCTTTTGTGAAGAATGAGCTATCCAGTCTGGGAAAATTGGAAAGAACTTAAGAGCAAGTTATTTTTCAAATTTTCTACACCTGATAAACATAGTCACTATTATTGTCAAATAACTAAGTAGAGTGTAGAAAGAGTTTCACTCCAATTAAGTCCCATGGAACCAATATAGAGAATGACAAGATCTTTTGGTATGATCAGGAAAGATTAGAAAAACTTCTGAAGAAGGGAGGTTATATCTGGACTTTGTAAAAATTATTTCGTAAGCCAGTGGTCCTCTTATAAAAGCTGAGCTTTGAGCTTTATGGGTTATCTTTTGGGTGCAGAGCAAGACAGACTTAGCTTGTAGCTTTCACGCTATTTGTATTATTCCATCTCTTATCACAGATATCAGTAAGTTATCAATAATTGACACCCCTTGCAAAATGCTTATCATTCCTTGTACAATGGATATCTCTTGCAAAACACTGACTCATCCCCATTCCCATTTTTTTCATTCAAGAAATGTGATTATTCTGTATATTCTAGATACTGTCAAATGCCTTGACATACAGCACTAAATAAAACACAAAAATACCTGCTCCCCTTGTAGAATTTATATTCTACTTAGGGGAAATAGATAATCAACAAGATAAGTATAGGGCATGAAGAGATGATAAACACAATGAGGAGAAAATGAAGCAGTACAAGAGGTTTGTAGAATTTTGGTTCGTGTGGAGGAGGTGCAGACAGCCTCACTGAGATGGTGGCTTGAGTAATGACCTTATGAAAGTGAAAGAGCTAGCCATGGTCATGTATGGGAAGGACATTCTGGGTTCAGGAACATCCAGTACAAAGGCCCTGAGGTGGGAGTTTTTCTCATAACATTTGAAGGACATCACAGATAGTGCAGCTGGGGTGTGTGAGAGCAGGAGGGGCGAGAATGAGGGGTAGCCACTGTGTAGGTCTATGGTATCACCTATCACTGTTGCAACCAAGAATGCCCCATATACATTTCTAAATGTCCTCTAGAAAAGTGATAATACTTCGATTTGAAAACCATTGTAAAGCCTTATTCGGTGAGGCAGTTGTGAAATCAATTTCATTTGGGATTATAGAACTCATCTGCTGAATTGAATGAGATTATTTTTCATTTATTATTTACTGGAAGTTTTTTTGAATGTCTTTTTATTTGGGCCTATTGATGACTCTGTGTGATTAAGTGATAATTGTGAAATACGAATTTGAAAATAGGCCTCTGGATTTGGTCACCTGAAAATCTGTTGCCAATCTAAGGGGGATGATATAGTCGCATGTTTGATTTTAAAGTGATGTATCTACATTCATCTATTAATATGGCAAGTGGAATATCTATACATCATAGTATTTCAATGTGAAATATAAGGAAATGCCTATATTGATGAACTAGGACTGCCAACGCAGCATTTATGAGAGTAACATCTTGGCCAAAGATGTTATCAAACTGTCCTGATCACAATGATACTGATTTTTTTTTTAATTCTTAGGTAATACAAATTGCAAAGATGGAGATTTTTTCAAAGGCCATTAATTTTCTACTCTTGAAGTCAGCTATTCTAGGTCTGAGGGGTGATTTTCTTGTCTTTTTTTCACTTTTTAAAAGTCAAGTCAAGCCCTATTTAATTGTCTTCTAGTTATAAAACATTTAAGATAACATATTTGCTCTAGTTATGATAAATGTTTCTAAATCCAGCACTTAAAGAAGATACATTAAAGACATATTATTATTTAAAACAATTTAGTGAATTACATTCTTGATGAGACAAATGTTACATGAAAGTTTGTTTATGCTTATATTTCTCACCACTAACCTAACCCACTAACCTTAATCCTAGCTCACTAATGTTAGTTTCACTTCAAGAAGAGCTAAGCATAATCCTCAAAGCCAAAAGTTTAGTATTAATTTCTATTTATAACAGTGGGATTTGTATGTACAAAGTGTCTCTTAAAAATGTTTAAGTTTAAACTTTGGGTACAAATCAAAGTTCTCGAGCTTGTATTTATATTTATAAAATGGGCTGGGATGTCTTCGTGGGTACTTGGCTAAGAAGCTATGCAAGTGTGCTTTGAATCTTACAAGGAGGTACAGGATGAATGGGTGGGCTTTCAGAAACGGTGGCATTTATACTTCATACACAAAAAATCCAACACATACTTTCCAGAAAGCTAGACAGAGATAGTAGCCAAAGAGCTTTACAAGGCTTAATTCCCACTGTGGTCTGCCTCTTGGGGGCTTTTTTCTGTTACAATTTCTAACAGTCCCCCTGTTCTTCCTGGCAGATGCTTTTCTTGTCCAGATTGAGTTGAGAAACCCATATTCCTAATCACTTTGTGATCCTCGTCTTCCAAGGCAGATCAATTGGAGCTTGATCTTAAAGAAAAGTTGCTTGATCTTGACCTGATAGTTTGCTGGGTGTTTAAATAATCTGAAATAATCTTGTCAGTGATAGTTACTAAACAAACCACTCTCTTTATGATAGAGATCATGTGCTTATTTGATTAAATATGTTACATGCTTTGTCTTCTTGGTTAGCTCTTGATTTCTGCAGCAACGTAAAAAAGATATAATTTTTCTGGAGATTTTAAATTAATTATTCTTAAATTTTTCCTTCCTAATTTATATGGAGCCTTTCATCTGCACTACAACCTAATTTTTTACTGTGAAATCATAAGTAAAAGCAAAGCCGCAAGCTGATACTGCACTCATAGTAATATGTGCAGTATATTTTAAATGTCTCACCGTGTGTTTCTCATTATTCTACTACATTAGGTATTGCCCCTCCTCCCTCAATGATCATCGGTGGCAGATAACTCATGTATTCCTATTAGGATGCATTCATCTACTGTTGTTTTAATCTTCTGTGAATATCACTTCATTAAAAAAATAAAAAGTTACATGAGTTCTTGTCACTTCCCTAATACCTTCCAAACTGGGTGAGGTTACATCTAATTCCTAGATCTTAGAGGCATGTCAGGTAGCATCATGGTGAAGTATCCAGATCTGACATCGGCCCCCTTCTGCTACACCCCAGCTTCACGTTCCTAGGCAACTTACTCAACCTCTCCAAGTCTGTTTTCTTCTCTACAAACAGGAATCCTATTCATAAAATAGTTAGGGGTGACAGTGGAACACAGTAGGGAAAGAGCGGTACACATTGGCTGATACTCCTCTGATGTCAGCTTCTGTTGTTATGAAGGGAGAATGGCACTGAGTTACGAAGATAAGGGAGAAATTAAACATGAGGAGAAGATTAAAGCAACAGATTTAGATGAGGTTTAAGAGTGATTAACAATGAAGAATATGAAAGGCTACTAGTATAATAAGATCGTTTACCAACTTTTCATGTACAAAGGAGATGGGTGGAGAAATGTCTAAATACATGCACTTTAGACTGTATGGGAAAAAATTCTCAACACTGGAGATTATTGGAATTTGGAATGGATTGTTAAATTAAGATTGTAGTGTGCTTTATATAAATTAGGATGAATTTGGATCTTTGGGAGAATTACTGAAAATTCTATTTCCTTTGTAACTGAGGTGATTTTTCTAAAATATCTTATATGCCCATGCTCTCCCTATTTTAGCTTGTAAAAGTTCTATGGCCTTGTAAAGCATTATATTTAATATTCCGTAGAGTAGAATTATATTATAAAATTTTAGGTGGTTTTAGGTTTTCTTTATAGTGTTGATTTTGCATCTTTTTCTCAGGTGGCAAGGAAATTGAATACCAACTTTTTTTACTCATATTATTTTTCACAGTGTTCTCCAAACAATTTGATTATATATATCTTTATTCTTAAAGAAATTTAAGTGCACACCTTCAATTTGTATATATTTATAAATTGTAAATACTTCATTATACATTTTAAAAATCATGAAAACAATGTTTAAAGGAAAAAGTAGAAATTGCATGGAAATGCTAATAATTTTTTAAGCATTTCTTGGAGTATTGTACCTTAAATTTGGAGAGCACTATGTCTTAGTAGGTTTTTGTTTGTTTGTTTGTTTGTTTGTTTTTGTGACGGAATTTCGCTCTTTTTGCCCAGGCTGGAGTGCAATGGCGCGATCTCGGCTCCCTGCAACCTCCGCCTTCTGAGTTCAAGCGATTCTCCTGCCTCAGCCTCTCAAGTAGCTGGTATTACAGGCATGCGCCACCATGCCTGGCTAATTTTGTATTTTTAGTAGAGACAGGGTTTCTCCTTGTTGGTCAGGCTGGTCTTGAACTCCCGACCTCAGGTGATCCACCCGCCTCGGCCTCCCAAAGTGCTGGGATTACAGGCATGAGCCACCGTGCCAGGCCTGTCTTAGCAGCTTTTTATGTTTAATTGAAAGTTGTTTGGTAATGATACTTGTGAATAAAAGGGGGAAAATGCCAAAGCTTAGGAAAGAATTCGTAAGAGAAAGACGGGGTAATTATCTGAAAGAAAGGGACTTTTTAAGCATGAATTAATATTCCTTGTTTTGTTCATTTAAAATTAAATCCAGGTTTTCTTCCAGGAGAAATGTAGCAATGCTTGTGGACTTTTTCTAATGCTATACCATAGCTACTGGCAACATTAATATGAGACAAGGTTCCTCTCGCTCTCCCTGAAACCCCCCATTCAGGACACAGTGAGATTTTAGACAGATAAATGCTAAGAGAACCCTGTGTACCAAAGGCAGTGTTTACTGCATGTAATACATATCATTGTTTGTCTCCTGTAGTGAAAAATACTTGTGTCGTGCTGTTAAAATGCACTCCTGACAGACCAGTGCTTGCTATTATAGGGTCCATCGCTTAAAAAAATGATACACTGACAGAAATACAATTTAAGAAAATTTAACACCAAGGGTAGTCAACCATGTAGGCTACTATTAAGGGGCCAAAACTCAAGGCCAGGGGTTTATTTAAAAAAAGAGGCACAGTTTATTTGCTAGTAGTAGGCAAAGTTAAAAGAAAAAAAAAATCGAACTCGACTTTCTTACTCTCCAGTCTGTAGAAAATTAATGAAAGCAACAGTTCAATAAGATTTTATTGCAGAAATGTTTAAGTGAAACATTTTAAGAATGCCTTGGAATTTTTAAACAGTTACTTACCATTTAGAAAGCTGTAACACTGCAGTGCGTAACAAATTGTTAGCATTGGATCCTAGGCACACCCAGTGATTTTCTTAAAATAGGTAGTCAGAGCTGTTTAATCTGAATCACTTTGTTCATTTCATTTTTGTGTGTGTAGCTTATGAATATATTTGAGATTGACAGGTCACCAGCAATATATTGAGATTGCTGTAATTTGAGATGTAAGCCATCGTCCAAGTACCCTTGTGGGCATAGTTTGGTAGTTAAATGCTTTAGATTTGTAACAAGACCTTTTGAGAATGAAAATAACCAAATATGAGATGTGGCGAGATATGTTGGATTTTTAGAGGAGTACAGAATGTTCTAATGAATAAACTGCTACTGAATGATGATAAAGCATGTGTTTTTAAGCTATCACATGACTCTATTATTAGAGGGGAGAATTCCATGAATTTAGATGAGATGTATTGTCTAATTTTACATTTTAACAACAAATCTGTCATCCGGTAATATTTGATGCCAACTGTGTATGGCTTACATGTTCCTTCGGGAGAAAGGTTACAAAAGTAATGTAATAAATAATCTGAGCCACAGGAGCTTAGCTCCAGTACCAGAGAAATGGAAAATACCATCTTCTGTGATGGGGGGGTCAAAAGATGTGTATCTTGAATTCTCTACCCTGACGGTATAGCCTTATTGCCACGTCCTAGGACAGGCTTTGGGAGGCAAGTGGTCCTGCCGAGAAAGGACGTCCAAAGATGAAATGCAGTGTCTTTGCAGACGTCCTCCAGAATTCAGTTGGCCTGAATCTGACAATATTTTACAACAGATTTTTTTTTCTGTGGATGTAGAAGATAATGCTTAGTGTGAGATTTGTCCACACATATTGTCCAGGGCCTCCGTGATTCAGCTGTGTGTTGGAGGACACCCAGAAGGCCTTGCTGTGGAAGATTAGGATCCTCCGCTCTCCTTACCGCAGCCATGCAGCAGTTCTCCATTCAAGCACGTGTTTTAGTTGGTTGTTTGTTGTTCCATATGTGGACTTCATCGTATCATGACATCTTAGCACTCCATGTGTTCTTGCCAGAGATTACAACTTCAAATGCTGCTTTTCCATTCTAACTTTTTAAGGAGTCATCTGAAGGAAATAGTATGTATGGCAGATTACCTGAAAAACTGGATGTTAAACTACTCCTTCTGATAGTTTTTAATTTATCCTTCCCTGTGTCTTTGATTTGACCCCTATTGTTTTGGCCCCTCAAAAATTTTTACGGAATTATACATCAAGGTTTTGCTGTTTTCCTGTGTTGAAGATTTTCATTAACAGCTGCAAAAACATCAGTGTCCTAAGGATGCTACTGGGGACTTTGTTTACTGTATCACACAATGTCCTCCTGCCTCACTGGTGAAATTTCTCCCAAATCTTAGAAATAAGCAAGATTTCTGAGACTATAAATGATTAAATGATGTTTTTCTTGGGCCTGTGAATCATGTACTTGTTTATATTTTCCCTCTTTTCTTTGTTTCCTGGGAAGCCCAGATCAAACTTATTTTCTAACAATTGTTTAGAAGTGTATATGTTAATTGATTCTCCAGACTTTTGTAATTTCTCACCCGTATTTTCCTTTTTATTATTATATTTGGAGCTGTTTACATCACCTGAGGATTATTTTTGGCATCATTCAAATGAAATCACTTAAATAATTGGAATGGGTGGACTTCAACGGAAAGAAAATACAGGTGGGAACATAGGGCCTGATGCATGAGAGCTGCTCAGATAGCTGAGTGAAATGGGAGATTGTGATGCAATGAGTTTTCTAATCTGCAATTAGATGTAAAATTAGGTGAATTTGAATAATATTTGGGAACAATATTTGAAACAACATTGATGCTCACTATGTAGGATGAAGATGGTAGCAAATATAACCTTTAGTATAGGTTAATATTAATCTTTGTAGCCAAGTGATTGTTTAGCATAAAGTTAATCTACTTTTTAAAAATGTATACACAAATATGCAAATCCTTTTTCTTGACGCAGTAATCAGTAACTTGTTTTCTACCATGATACTTGAATGTAAATAAAATAGGCTGAATTATTTATCTTGTCAAGGGCTAAGACAGGAATTACAAACTCAAATGCTTCCAGGTTCCAGGGTCTGGCAGGAAAAATAATGTTGTGAACTGGGGCTTGCATGCCCCACCCGAAGGGGGAAGACATGACTTAATTCCAGCACACTGTACGAATGTGGGCCTAATGTGGCTGATTTTTCTGGATAAACCACATTTTTTTTTCTAGATATTTCAGTAAAATCTCTTGTATATGAGACATTGGCAACTAATTCTAATGTGGTACACAGCTACTAGTATGTAACTTTTGGGTCAGAATCATAAAATTCTAGTTTCAGATAACTGATCAGGCCCTTTAATATGCAGTTTGCTAAGGTGTTTAAAAATGTTTCCTCGCATCCTGAATTCTTGAAGAGGGGATCCCAGCCCTTCATCCAATGTATACCAGTTTTACTCCTGCTTCAGAAATCTCCTGGGAGCTTTCAGCCTAACAAGGAACCTTGGCACTGCTTTGTGAAGCGAGAAGCTGCCCGTCCTGAGAAAAGAAATCTCTTGCTGTTTCTTGAACTTCATGGCAGCCATTACAATTTGTTTGGACTTAAGTGGGATGTTTTCTGGGACCCTCACTATGCCAGATCTAAGACATTTGAGGCCGCCCACCTCTAAACAGGCCTCTTAACCTGATAATTTTCCATTCCTGAATGCAAGGCAAATCCGCCCCCACCACTCCTCCACTCACCAATGTTAATCTAAAACTTCTCTTGTTTCCATTCCTTTCCTCATTCTCTGTATATTTCTGCTGTTACCTTCACTCAACACTTTTCCACTGGGTCCTCCAGAAACATCATGTCCTTGTCAGTAACTTTTGCTATGTCCACAATCTTTTGGCCAGATGCTTTTCCCATCCAAATACTGTTTTAACTGAATTTCATCTGTTACCTTACCTGAAACTTGCCTCTCCTTTAAGGAGGCAACTTTTCTGTCAGCTGTCAACAGGGGCAAGGTGCTACATACTCATGTAAATCCCACATTCCATGAAGCCAAGAGGAGAAACTGGCAGTCTTAAATACACACAACTCTCCCCACTCACTAATAAAAAAATGCGTTTTCCAGCAAAACTCATACATCCAATTATACTACATTTTACCCCTTCTCACTGCTGTCATTTCCCTCTTACCATAATTCTAGGAGATTCTAAAAGGCTTAGAGCTGACTCATTTCAAACCAAGCCCTAACTTGTTGAACCTCCTTGACCCTACTGAACATCAGCGCACCATCCCAGAATTTATATACAGTGTCTTTTCCTTATGGAAAAGTATTTCCTCTCAGAAATCTTAAACTCCACACTGTAGTCCTGTTTCACTTGTAATAGCACTGATCTTTGATTTCAGACATTCAGTTCTCCTGTCATGTTTTTTCTCCTAATTTGGTCAAATCTTTGAGGCTTCTATCTTTCCTGCCCAGTATGAACCCAACTGTCGATCAGGCAAGTCCCCTTCACTTCCATCCTCTGTGTCTCCTCCCATGCCTGTGCTAGCTCAGTTTTCACCTCTGCTCCAGTCTAACAAATTGCCATGGGTATGCCACCCTTTTTTAATCCATTCCTACAGTGTGGCTAAGCATTCCTAGAAACAAGCATATAACATACAGATTGATACTCCCTGATGTTTTATATCAGGTTTGATATAAATCAGCCTCTTACATTTTATCTACTTTTCCATTTATCTTTAACTTCTCTTATCCCATCTATGTGAACGAGGTCTTCCTATTCCTTCTAAGGCCAATTTTATGTCCTTGGCTCCATTCCCTCCAGTATTCTGTGTGTGTTTGTTTTATGAGGTATCTTGTTTTTCTTCAGTCTTTAGTATCTTCTTTTCTCCAATTACTTGACTGTCAACGTATGGCTGTACTCAAGATTTTTCTCTTCTGAAAAAAATATTCTTTATCCCTCAAATTTATGTTAGTGTTATCAATTCCTCTATTGTCTAATTTTTTTGGAAAAAAAAAAAAGAATAGTCTGTTGTTGTCATCCATACTCCCTCAACCTCCTTTGCATTCCTTACCCACTTGTGATCTGGCTTCTGTCTCTCACCACTCTGCTGATACTGCTGTTACTGACATCCAACTGCTAAAGCCAATGGGCATTTTATCAGGGATCATCTTACAGTCTCTCTTCTCTTTTAATAGTGTTGATCATTTCTTCTCTTTAAAAGCTCTCTACTGTCGTGGATGCTGTGACCCTACATAGTTTAGTTTTTTTGTTTTTGGTTTTTTGGCTTTTTTTTTTTTTTTGAGATGGAGTCTCACTCTGTTACCCAGGCTGGAGTACAGTGGTGTAATCTCGGCTCACTGTAACCTCTGCCTCCCAGCTTCAAGAGATTTTCCTGCCTCAGCCTCCCGAGTAGCTGGGATTACAGGTGCATGCCACCACTCCTGGCTAATTTTTTAATTTTAGTAGAGATGGGGTTTCGCCATGTTGGCCAGGCTGGTCTCAAACTCCTGACCTCAGGTGATCCACTCACCTCGGCCTCCCAAAGTACTGGGATTACAGGCATGGGCCACCGTGCCCAGCCTAGTTCTGATTCTTTTCTGGGCGTCTCATCCCCATCAGATACTTAAAAGAGTGAAGGACCGTACCTAGGAGCAGTGATCTTGTTGTAGTATACTTATTTCTCCTAGGAGATGTTATTTGTCCTCGTGGTTTCAATCCGTCCTCATATTGTGATGACTCAGTCTCTACCCACAGCCCATTACTCTCCAACAAGCTTAAGCAATGTGTATCTAGCAACTTCCATAGCATCCACAATTAAGTGTTACATAGGAAACTTAAGTTCAAAATACGTAAAGTAGCTTATACAAAACTAACATAACTCAATATAGTACCTTGACCTGATAAAGACAATATAAAATATAAAAAACTAAATGCTATTTTTGAATATAGATATAAAAACTTGAAAGCTATTAGCAAATAGTCTGTCACTGTCTAAAATGGATAACACTATAGGAACAAGTAAGATATTTTCTAGAATGCAGAGAATGAACACCAGAGAATGAACACCAGGACATATCTCAATCTAATTCATTATATTATCAAACTGGAGGAAGAAACACCATGGCTATGGCAGTCTGTACCAAAAAGGTAATTGATAAAATTCAGCCATTTCAAAACTTCCAACTAAAGAGAAACAGGAGGAAACCAGTTAAATATGATTAAGAAAATTTACTGAAACCTAACTGCCAATTTATAAAACAGCTAAATACTAAAGTCATTTCCATTAAAGTCAAGAAAAAGCCAGGGATACTCATTATTATCCCTCATATTTAATGTTTTAAAGGGTCTAGCCAATGTAATAAGATAAGAAAATGAAGTAAATCCATATAAATAGTAAAAAAGATAATTATTTTATCTGCAGAAAATTGAGAAACTCAAGAAATAGGTACATTTAGCATAGCAGCTAAATAAAGAAGTAAATCAAATTTATAGTTTTATTCTGTGCCAAAAATATCTTGTTAGAAATAGAAAAGAAATTAATAAAGAGTAGTCATTCAATTATTAAAATACATATGTTTTAGAGTTCAGCATTCATATGAAGAAATCTTTTTAAAGGAAAACTGCTGAAAAAAACTGTCGTCTATTTTTCTGTTCTTACCTACTAGATAAGTATCACAGAAAAATCTCAATGAGGCTGAGGGTAAGCCTGTTATAATAGCAGTGGAATTTTGAGTGTTTGTTTTAACATTGTGAAAGAAAGTCAACAGAATAAAACTCATATCATGGCAAATATTTCTTGAAGATTTACTATAATGGGTAGTGTTATAGGAACTGAGGTTCCAGCAGCTTAAAAAATGGACAGAAACATTTGCCTTTATGTATCTTATATTTTAGTACTATTTATCAAGTATTCTCGATGAATTATGTACTGTGCTAAGTGCTGTGCGGATGTAATCTCCTCTAGCCCTTGGGAACTACACTATTATTAAACCCATTTTAGAGAAGAAGGCACTGAGGCTGAGGGTAATTCAGTCATTTAGTCAAAGTTTCCAAGGTGCAAGTGATAGAGCTAGGTTTCAAATCCAGTCAGTGTGACTCCAGAACCCATCCTCATGAGTTGTACTCTAGTGTTTAGTGACTGAGGACATGGCTTCAGGGACTTACTCCCAGGTCCCCATAAATTGGGCCTGTCATCCCTAATTGAATTTTCAATCATTCAAACTCAAGCAGTGATGGACTTTCTTTGTTTCTCTCCAGATAACCAATGGTTTTCTTGTACCTATTTATAATGTTGATTAATTATAGATTAGAAAAAATGTGTTAGAGGCTACAATTTCATCAAAACATTAGTTATGGCACAGCAAACATAAACTTGAGGGATGAGTGAATGTGTTGTATATAGTGTGTCTAATACACAATATACTTATTCATAATAGATTTAAAACAAATAAAACAAAGTGTTAACAGTGGTCAATTCTCGGTGGTCAATTCTGTTTCTTTGTATAATTAAATTTAATAAAAGTTTTTATTGCAAAAGTACTATAAGAACATCGTGAAAATTTTAACAATAGAGATTAGCAAAAATGCAGTAACAAAAGCACCATGATTCTACCAGAACCTACTAATGTTTGCTCTAATTATTCATCATTCCAAATATTTTTCTACCTGTATTTATGCACATGTATGTATTTTTATCAAATTGAGGTTGTATTTATATACTGTTTTGTAACCTAATTTTTTAGACTATGATCTACATTTTTCCAGGCTAGTGAATTTTATATAATCTACTACCTGATCCTTGTTCAGATTTCTCTAGTTGTCCCCAGAAAAGTCCTCCAAAGGTTTTCCAACTCACGATCCAATCCAAGATTTCACTTTACATCTGATTGTTATGTTTATTAAGTTTCTCTTAGTCTTGAACGTTGTCATTTTTCATGGCATTCACTTATTAAAGAGACCATAGAAGTTTTCCTCTAAAATCTTTCACCTTCTTCATTTGGTTGGTTGCATCCTTGTGGCGTCGTTGCTCTTCCTTCAATTCCTAGTGCTCCCAGTAAAATAGAAGTTGCTTTAAAGCATTAATAAAATTCTGATATTGCCAGAAGCAGTGGCATGCACCTGTAGTCTCAGCTACTATGGAGATTGAGATGGGAGGACCACTCGAGCCCAGGAGTTGGAGGCCAGCCTGGGCAACATAGAGAGATCCCAAGTGACCAGTGAATGCTATACTTTACAGAAAAATAGCAGCTAATCAATGTAGAAGTGATAGCATGATAATCTAATTTTTCAACCTGTACTGATGGAGATAATGACTATCCATTATTATTTATACCCACTAGGTTTAATTGCCAACAGAGGACTAGGCATCTGTTGGTATTTAAGTAACATTGCACAGGGTACTTTCTGGTCACAATGAGAAAGGTGTAACTGTACAAAAGCGGGTTCAGTTTATCATCTCATGATCAATTTAAGTGTCACAAATAGTGAGATAACAGATATTATGTATCTCCTGATATTATACAATATGACATCATTTATCATGTATTCTAAAACAAAATATACACCTATGTTATTTTTATTTTTTAATGGAGATGGGCTCTCTCTATGTTGTCCAGGCTGGCCTCCAACTCCTGGGCTCAAGTGGTTCTTCCATCTCAATCTCCATAGTAGCTGAGACTACAGGTGCATGCCACTGCTTTTGGCAATATCTGAATTTTATCAATGCTTTAAAGCAACTTCTATTTTACTGAGAGCACTAGGAATAGAAGGAACAAGAGCAAAGACACCACAAGGATGCAACCAACCAAATGAAGAAGGTGAAAGATTTTAGAGGAAAACTTTCATGGTCTCTTCAATTATCTGAACAAATTTGGACAATTCTTGTTCTTGGTTTCCTAATTCTACTGGAAAACAGCCAAACCGTTTAATGAAGGTGACCCTAAATATCTAAATTATGTGTATCTAAGGGAATATATGTATAATTTAATATATAATATATTATATATATTTATGTTTTATAAATATATATAATATATAAATTATATATAAATAAATCATATATATATATAATTTAATGCTAGAAGAGAAAACATGTTGTTCTCTTAAAAAAAAAATCCCTGTGGAAGTTTATGACCTTTATAATCAATGCCTTTTTAAAAAACTAGGCTCTAGAGAGTGTTTGGGCTGGAAAAGGTCACCTGTTTGCAATGATATAGTCTGTCAAGAGTGTGTATAAATGTAATATACTAGACCTTAATAATGCAATATATTTCATTAAAATAAAAAACTTTTTCTTATGCTTTTTAAGTGAGACTTTGTTAAGTATATAACTATGAATTATTTATCCTTGAATGTATTCTTCTAGTGAATTAATTTTTTTGTTTGTTTTGTTTGTTTTGTTTTGTTTTGTTTGAGACAGAGTCTTGCTTCGTCACCGAGGCTGGAGTGCAGTGGCTCGATCATGGCTCACTGCAACCTCCGCCTCCTGGGTTCAAGGGATTCTCTTGCCTCAACCTCCCAGGAAACTGGGATTACAGGTGCATGCTACCACTCCTGGCTAATTTTTGTATTTTTAGTAGAGATGGGGTTTCACCATGTTGGCCAGGCTGGTCTCGAACTCCTGACCTCAAGCGATCCACCCGCCTCAGCCTCCCAAAGTGCTGGGATTACAGGCGTGAGCCACGGTGCCTGGCTTAATGTGATTTTTATTTTAGCACTTTGAAACTTTTAGACCTAAGGTCAGACCTGAGCATGGGCCAGCCAGAGACCGTCTACTCCAAAGAGAATGCAACTACTTCTTCTCTTCCCTGCTCCTCCATCCTTTCTACCTGAGCCCTCCCCTTTCTCCCACCATCCCATGTAAACTCATAGTTTCATGAAACTTAGAAAATGTTAAGTAACTACCTAAAGTGGCAATAGTGAAATTTTCTCAAATTCATATACAATGAATGTTTAAAAGTTAAAAGTAGGAAGTTATTTTTAATTTATATTGTTCAGGAGAGCTAAGTAAAATACAATTTTTCTCAAACTTGAGTAGTTTATACAAGCCTTGGAAGAAAAACATTCTCTTAGAATTCCCCTAAACATTCATTATAGATGAATTTGAGAAAATTTCAGTACTACCACTTTAGGTAGTTGCTTAACATTTTCTAAGTTTCATGAAACTATGAGTTTAAAGAAAAGCTTAGTCTCTGTTGCCTGGGAAGACTTTTGGGAGGAGATGAGATTGCCATGATGAGGAGAGAATATATTTCTGATGAAAGTAGTAGCCTACTGAGGACTGGAGTCCATTGGACATCTAATTCCAAATGAGATGGTGGAATTAGATGTAGTGTTGCCAGATAAAATACAGGATACCCAGGTAAACTCAAATTTCTGATAAATAATGGATAATTGTTTTAGTCTAAAAATGTCACACGAAATATTTGGCGATCCTAGATCTGGCAACCATGATTAGGTGGCACATTTAGAAGAAAGTTAGAAAGAACTGTGGCCCTGTTAAATTGATCCAGAGAACCATCATGGGCAACCTGAATATTATTATGTTGGTGAGATGGAGTCATTGTAAGTTACTGAACAGATGAGTGAAATGAGGAAATCAGTGCCTTAAGGAAAAAAAATTCCCTCTAGATGTGTGCGGAATGATTTGTTATGAGATGAGAATGTCCTTTCTGTTTGTTTGTTATTATTCTTACTTGTCTTTCTCTTCCAAAACTATATCACAAACGTTTTGTGAACAGGGAAAGTTCTTATTTGTTTTATTATATCCAACATCTAGTAGACAATCTGGCTGATACTAGGTACTCAATAAATATTGACTGGAGGGTAGGGGGAGGGAGGGGGTAGAATAATATATTTAGGAATGCTGAAATAAATGCAATAAGATGATAACCTTTATGATGAAAATAATGAAGAATGATTGCCTACTACTTAGGAAAATGTGATTTTAATAACTGAGCCTACTTAGGAGGCCTTCATGGAAGAATTGTGATAAGACATGGACCTGGAAGCTGAAAGGAAATTTAGGAGATGATCCTAAAAAGAAGAAAGTTTGCTTCCTCACAGAATTCAGGTGGATGTTGGTGCACCTTCTGAGCTGCCTGCCTAAGTTAGGCATATAACATCATGCTGTTTGTTAACTCTTTAGAGTAATGGGGTAATGATGGTAAAGAAATATTACTAGATTTGATGGATACAGATGTTACCAGTCACAAGTTTTCTGCAACTGCTAATAATAGAATTCTGATGTGTTGGCACCTAAGCCATCTTGAGTATGATCAAAGACAGATGGAATTGGTGCTGAGTTTCAGCAAGTAGATTCTGATGTTGCCTAGCAAGCTTCCAGTGTAGTTTTACTCATACAGCTTTGCCCTTATTGGGTTATTTCTAAAATAGATAGTTCAAGAAAGAACATGGGGAGGGTGGTATAGTCATTTCTTTGTAACAGCTTTTAAGTAATTTATTTTTGACTTCCACCTACAGGTCTTATGTCCATTGTACACTGAATTTAAAATGGCATTTAAAAATAAGTGGTTCTAATCTAGGGGTCACAAGTAAAATCCCTGTATGCAGTCTATGCAGTTGGACAATGCAAGACTGTTAATTTCCATTTATATCCCTACATTCTAATTCAGCAGTTATGGAGCATATGAACATCACATGTGTTAGGTGCAGCTTAAAGGAGAACGCAAGTTTTCAGGAAGCTTATTATCTAGTGAGAAAGAGACAAACAGGTACATAACCGATAGAGATTCTGAAAGATGAAGTAGTATGTGAAAACAAGTGCTTGAATGTCTGAAGAAGTGTGTTATTTATTCTGCCTCAAGGATCAGAGAGGCTTCATAGATCCATTGACATTTGATCTGAATACGAAGAAAAGCAGCAGTAGTCTTCCAGAAAGAATAGATTTAGTAGGAACTTAGCAGGCAGGAGTGGTAGGACGTCAGGTGTGAAAGTAGATGCTGAGTCCAGGGAGGAGAGAGCACGTTGGGGGTGAGGCTCAGTGGTGGGATAGAAGACAGAAAAGAAGACAGACAGCATGGACCTTTCATGCTTCCCTGCATTTATCCTGCATACAGTCGGGGAGCTATGGAAGGTTGTAAGCAGGATCAATGGGTTGGATCTGTGTTATAAGAAGGCTACTGGCTGCAGAGTGGAAGGCGGAGAGCAGGGCAGGGCAGGCTGGTGGAAAGATGTTCAGCTGGGAGGTTGTAGCATGAGTGCAAGGGAGAAGCCATGATGCGCACTAGAAGTAGCTTACTGAGACAAAAGAGGACAGATCCCCTTTTAACACAGCAGCAGGGCTGGATTTGGGGGTCTGAGGAGAGGAGACAAATTCAAAGGTGAGTTCAAGACCCCTGGCTCAAGGGACTTGCAAATGTTCCGACATTCATTTCTATGTGCATTTGAACATGGGGAGAGGGAGGGTAATGTAGTCTGCAGAAGAGAAGGATGTTGTGTGTAGGGAGAACTAGACTTACTCTGTAAGGTCCTGGTGAGTAGAAAGTCTGAAGAATTTAGCTTTATGTATAAGCACTTCCTACAGGTCAGGACATGAAAAGCGATCTTTAAGAGGTAGTAGTGAATAGCTTCTGAGGTTCCTTCTGTTCTCTTGAGACAAGAGGGGAAATCCTAAATGGCTCTGTGTGTGGAGTCCAGCTCTCCTATTACCTATCTATGTGGCTCTGGGTGTTTACATAATTCTGCATGCCTCATTTTCCTCATCCATAAAATGGAAGAATAAACTGCCACCTGCCTCATTCAGTTGTCCTGAGGATTAATGAGATAACCTATGTGAAATGCTTAAAACAGTGTCTGGTACAGAGACAGGGCTCAATAAACATTAGCTCTTATACACTAAGCCCTTACACAATTGACCAAATTTCATATTGATATTGATTTCAGATGTTTCTTTAAAATGTAAGCAGAGGGAAATCTTTGGACTAATTTGTCTAATTTGCAGAGGTATCGTTATCAGAGCGGACTTGGACTTTTAGTTGCTTTTTCCATTAAAAATGCTTCGCAGACAGTATTACATTTAGTGTGTGGAAACTGACCTCATGCCTATATTTTTGAAGATAAACAAAGCTTCCATTTTAGTGGGGTTTTATTCATATGGGCTTATATATGAATTCTGAGCTGCAAAAGAGAATATGGAGCTTTTTATAAAAACATGACAGACATCATAATGTTAAGTTTAGATTATAACTTGGAAGTCAGTACTAGGTTACATAATACCGTAGATTGCTCTGTTATGTTTCGCTAGGTAAAACAAAAACAAAAAAACAAACAAAAAACACCTTTTCTTTCGTGTGTTTTGTGTTTGTTTCTTTTTGTTACTAGTTTGTCATACTATGTATCATAATTCAGTTGAGGGTAAGAAAGGAGGTACCTTATGTAGGGACCCCCCTTCTAGGTATCAGAACACATAGACTCGGCCAGATTTCTATCACTGCTGTTAATGGTTATGAGATCTTAGACATGTCACTGCTACCTCTATACTTCTGTTTCCCCATTCACAGAATGGATGCCACCTACCACCTCTCACAATGTATGGTAGGGATTAATTTTTCTATTACAGATTTATAGACTTTCTTTTCTAATGGCAAATAAATCCTTTGCAGTTGGAAACAAGCCATTTTTCTTCTCTCTGTGCCTTGTAGTTAACAGAGCACAGAGAGGAATTAGCTCCATTGTGTCAGTAAGAAAACTGAGATTTAAAATTTAAAAAGTGGTACATATAGGGGCAAAGTTCCTAAGTCACCTTTTATCCCCTACCTAAAACACAACATTGGTTAAGTGCTTTGAATCTGTCAGAAAGAGTATAGGAAAAAAATACCGAGTAATATCAGCCTGCTAGTCTGGGCTGTTGGGAATATCTATTATGCCATCTGTCACAGGAGATTTTAGGTTGGAGAGCAGCAAATCCGTGACTGGGGACTCAAAGTTCAAAAGCAGAAGGTCCGTCCTCTCTACACACCGTGTGGTGTCTAAATCACTATCCGAGAGACAGGCGTTTTCATTGATCAGACATCCTGCATCTGCAACTTCATTTAAAAATAAGAGGTTTAAAGAGCCATCGTTTATACATTGTTCCAAGGTCCCTGTGATTTAAATCAATGTGATTGAGATATGTAATACAAAATTTCTAACCCTACTGTCTTCCTCTAACTTACTCTGGGTCTTGGTGGTGGTGCATTTTTATAATGGAGCAAATCGGCAGAGTAGGTGGAGGAAGGTTGGTTTTCCAAAGGGATCAGGTAAGCTGCAGGTCCACGTGGACACATTTGTTACTTCGGGGAAGTGGAGAAGCAGCAATTAGGCAGTGCAGTAATGCTCTGAGGGGCACGGACTCCAGTTCCGTAATACATTCCTTTCTTAATGTGACTTGATGTAGATAGAGTGAGGGCCTATCAGGTGTGAAAAGCCCTGCTGCTCCTGGCGTGGAGTGGCCTCCTGACGGTGATTTGGCGACGTCAATCTAGTCATGCTTGATTTCGACACTTAACGTGGTAAAGCAGGATTTCTCTACCCCCGATCAACTTCTCAATTAGCAAGCTGCCTTGTGTAACGGCCTTGTTTTGCAATCCCTCAGGGCTGCTTCAGGGGTCATTAGGGTGAGAAAACTTGAGCACTCGCTCCAGCTCGAGCAGAGCAGGAAGGGAGCCTCAGAGATTTCCTAAATACATATAACCCTTTTTCAAGTTGCTTGCTTTCATGGGATTGATTCTTGGCACATTAAGAAGCTTAAGGCTCCAGTATCTTCTTTTAACTGCCCCCCTTATCGCCTTTGCAGCTGACAGGTTTTTTTGACAGGCTGAGAGTAAAAAGAGATAACTAGTAGGTTAGTACTTTATTTATACGTGTGGACACACAAGCACATAGAAAGACACGCACACACGCGTTCAAATATCTTTTAAGTTGTCTTTTCAGGACCGCTGGTTACTACTGAATATCAGCTGTCAAATGATTCCAGTACCTCATGCTTTTAATATTCAGTATGTCTGAGTTCAAAATCTTTGTTTCAACTATATCTGACTTTATTCACTAATGATTTTAAATTGGACCTGCCTTATTCAATATTCTCTCTAAACCCCCAAATAGTATTTATATGAATAATATGTTAATATGAGGGTTTTGTCCGGGGCACTTATGAATAGACATTGAAATGTATTTATTTAATGTTTTTTTCTATCTGAGATTTGACTGAGTGGCTTATTCCTAACTTTCATAGAAAAAAAAAAGGTATTTTTCTTTCCTTTTATAAAATGTATCTGGATAGAGAAACACATAATAAAAACAGGAAAATTTTGAGAATTGTACTACTTAAAAAAATCTCTATTTTCAAGCATTGTGGATTTCATATTTATAATTTTCTAGTTTGATGATCAATTTTATATCCACTCGCTGCTATCATACTGTTAAAAAGTAGATGAATAAATTAATATAAAGCATCTTAGCAGGTGTGATGTTAATGTAGTATCCTTAGAGCAAATTACTTTTACCTATATTTCGTGAACAGGTTTTCCCAAAGTGGTTGGTCTCTGTGTCTTACAAAAATATTTAGTTTATTGACAGTGAGCAGAGCATTATATGGTTTATAATATGTGTGTGGTTCTAGAGGTAACTGACTTAAGTATATTTTATAAGTTGGATATAAGTAGATGTTACACACCCTAATACATACTCTGTTTATGAAGGGTTTGACATCCAGTTTTAGATCTGTTTAAGGAACAGTTAAAATTCTACGCACTTTGGCATAGCAGCTTCTAAGAAGTACTTCAAATAATAAGTCCTAAAGGTGACACAATAAAGGAAATAGCTTAGTAGCTCTATTTTTTTAAATAAAGAAAGTAACACATTCCCAAATCGTTAAAGTCAGCACTGTAGAAACAGCTGTTTACAAAAAAAAAAAAAAAAAAGAGTTTGGACCACTATGCAGAAAACATAGAAAATGTTTATGAACAATATTATATGTGAACATATAAATATGTAATCTACAGGTTTTATTGTAATTCTTTCTGTAGAGCTTTACCACATAAAAGTACAACTTTAATATTTCTCCTTAATACTGTATTGAGAGTCGTGGTAATTTATTATGGAAAGCATCAAGTTTTAACAAATTAATACTAATGAATTGTACCTTTTTCTTCCAGAAAGCCATTTTGTCTTTTTGAATCTCTTTCCTTTTGTTAATTTCTTATTCCAAAAAGGAGTTCATCTAATCCTGCAAATAATTGCTTTCTTGGCTTTATTTTGATAACGTGGGATTTTTCTCTTAAATCCCACTTTGAGGCAATGCAAAAATCCTTTTAAGGATTCACAAATTTAAAAAATGTGTATGTATTTTAAATACTAGCTTATATTAAATAAAAGTTATATAACTTCCCTTTTCAATGAGTTTTAAGACAATGTTACAAGTTCAGTCTGAAAACTGTCAGATTTTCTAAATTAGTTTTATCTGAATGATTTAGTTACACTTTGATTAGAATGAAGAATCACAGAATTTTATAATTATATAAATATCTTGAAAGGGTATTTAATTCAATCTGCATATTTGAGTCAATGAAGGAACAAAAGAACAGACATTTTGAAACCTTTGAGTTTTCGTTGATCTTTGGCCATTATTAGGATTGCCATATAATTTTCTACCCAACCCAGGACATTTTTAATAAAGATAACATGAGTATATAGACTAGGCAACAGGTTTATATCCAGGATTGTCCTAGAAAAATTGTGACATATGAATAACCTTGCTTTTAGAGATATTAAATCTATGTATTTTTTTCAAATGATTGTATTTAGAGTATTTCTTAAAGAATTTCTTTAGAATTCTTCTTAAAGAATTTGAAAACAAATATTTAAAGAATTTGAAAACAAATATTTATACTATTTATACTAATGAGATAAATGGTGTTAGGTATTAAATTTGCTTTGCAGAAAGTACTTTAATAAAAGTGACCAAATAGAATATGCTTCATGAATCTTAGGTGATTATGTCAAGGAAATTCAGTACACTGAAATACTGATGCCTTCATAACATAATATCCTTAGTTAAATACAAGGATGAATATCTATGATAACACTTTCTTGCATCCCTTTTCTTTGGAAAATTTAACTTATAAAATAGGTGACACAATGCCCCAAACCCTGCTACTTACCTTAAAAGAAAACGTTGGTAATTAGGTTGTTTCTTCAAAGAGGTAAGATAAAATATTAAATAAAATTTCAAACTAAACTCTAGATAATAGATTCTTATATAGGTTGTCGTTATTCTCCTACATATCACTTTTTCTTTGAAGTAAGTCACAATAATTAACCCTAGAAGAAATGTTTGATCATCTGAAATTTTACTGGCTAGCTGCAAGAATTAAATAATGCCTTACCTATTCAAGGTAAGTGATTTGTTAACTTTTTATGAATAATCAGGTGACTACTGTCACTAAATCACAGTCTCTGCATATAAAAGATATCCTTTACATCAGAACAGGTGAGTTTTGCATTGCAGTCCAGATTACACCAGTCACTAGTTCATGTTTCCCAGTGGAGCTTTGCTGAGCCTGTGTTAGTGCCTGAGTGAATAAGTGACTCTTGGAAAGATGGTGAAATTGACACATGAAAACATTAAATGACTTATTTGACAAAGATCTAAGAAAAGGTCTTTCCCAGGATTATTTCCCAACTGTTCACAAAATGACCGTGATCATTTTCCTGTAATGCTTCTTTTCATTTTCTTTATTTTTCTTTTCTGTTGAAAATTTCAGTATTTGAAGTGCCTTAATTATAAGATGAGTAAAAAAAATATTTTCTAACCAGATACCTCTCCACTTAATTTCTTGTTCACTTTTATATATAGTGTATGGAAAGAAAAGGATGAAAAAGAAAGATAAAAAAGAAGGTAATTATGAGTCTCTAAGAAGTCTGTAAAGATATCAGAAGACTTCAATGCTGAATTTTAGGAAAGTATTACTTACCTAAAAAGTTTCACCTAGAAAACCCTATTCAATTTTAAGTAGACAAAGCTTTCTGAAACTCATTATAGAATAGACTGTCACAAAAAATTCTTAAAAGCTTTTATTATGAAATTGTATAAAGCATATTCCAATTAGCATTAATTGTACTGTGGCTGAAACCAGCAGCTTCCTGAGCTATATCAAGGGAGAGATGTGTAGTACCTAAATTGCCCACGATATCTAAAATAGTTGTAGATTTTTATGTTCGTATAATTGTGGCTGATTGGCCTTCCCTTCATTATAAACTTACCTTAAAATTAGAACAAGGAGCTATAGTGATTAGATAAAATATCTGTTTCTACTACTTTAAAAATCTAGTTAAAATATTTCTGTTTTAGTACATATGTGTTATCCTTTATTTTACTGTTTCTTTTTCCCTTCTCCCTTTTAATATTCGAGTTCTTTCCATAACTATGTCTAAAAGTTTGAAAAATCCAGTCTTTTAAATATCAAAACAATAAATAGCAAGCTTGACACATTTCTTTTGTTCTAGCAACAAAAGATTCTTTTCAGATCTAAGATTTTGTGATTCTATGAAATGTTGGTACAACTGCCATATTTGCCTGGAAATATTATTCTCATCAAATGTTAAGGGAAAAGCATTCTATTTTTACTTTTCTCTGCATAGTTTCTCCCAGTAGGCTGCTGTGCTGATCATAAATAGCAGTAACACCTGCTCGTAAGGCTTTGGAAAATGGGTATGAGAAGAAATTGACAATTATTTGTTGAAAGTGAAAGTTTAATGTTTAAACACCGCTTGCAACTTTTAAGAGTCAGGTGTAGAAAGAGACATGATGATTCTGTGTAGATCAGCCATTACCCTCTGTCAGGCCAGAAACCTAGAGACTTTTATTCAGAGCAACCCCTTCTTGCCCCATTTTTGCAGGGAAAAAGAAAGAAGTATAGTGAGAAGGAAAAACAAATTTGGATAAGGGATATAGGTTCTCATGCTAGCTCTGACACTAAATAATTGTATAAGGTTTCGTGTGTAGACATGGGATATTTTCTGCTTTCTGTAGCAGAGCTAAGACAGGGCCAATTAGCCCAAGCATCAACCCATTTTTCTTTACATATTGTTCTGTTGCTGTCTTCACGGAGCAGAAAATGGCAAGTTTAGAAAGGAATTAACACTGAGTAAGCCTGAAACTGGAACAATAGGTGGGGCATTGTCATCTATTTCAGATTATGAGTGAGCTATAATGATTCACACTATTAGCATACATATTTTTAAGTTTCAAGTTAGAAAAAAAAATGTCTCTGGCCTGTATTTTTTCTCATCTTTCAGCTCAGAACATTACAAGAGAGATTTCTAGGATGAATTTCAGTTAGAAAATTTTGGGTCTCCATTTGTTTGAAAATTATAATTGTCATATATCCAGGGATGTAAAGAAAGCTGAAGCTATAGACCACCACTGTCCAATAGAAATAGAATATGATCCACATATTAATTTTAATATTTCTATAGCCAAAGTACCAAGGAAAGTGTTTTAAAGGTGAAATTAGTTTTTTAAACAACGTATTTAATACAATGTATCCAAAGATTATCATCTCAATGTGTAATCAGTATTTTCAGAAATTATTCATGAAATATTTTTCTCTTTTGTGCTAAGCTTTGGAATCTGGTACATATGCCCCACTGAGAGCATCTCAATTCAAACTCACTACATGTCAAGTAGTTGATAGTCACATGTGGCTAGTGGCGAAAATGCCGGTCAGCACAGCAATAGACAGTAAGTGAAGGGGTACTTAGCTTGGATTATGAGTGGATTGGAGGTGGGGGAGAAACCAGCTGTTTGCTGGAACTGAAAGGCCCACATCCAGAGTATGGAGATTTTCGCCCTTCTCTTTTCTATGTTTCCCTGAGTATCTCAAATCTAAAACAATCTATTTTGAATCACAACCTTCAAATTGGAATGGATTCTGTAATTGTTTATGGCAGGTACTTTATACAGATTATTCATAGAGCTTGACTTGATTCTTCTGTAATGCTAGGTTCTTACAAGTCTCGTGTAGTTCTAATGGGAAATCGGGTGTCATTAATATACAATACCCAGAGAAACAGATGACAATAACTTTCACCAAGATCTCTTTCTTCACCTTTAGTATTCCTTTTTAATTTTCTATTGTTGTCAGTGTAGTACTAAGTCTACATCTCAAGAATTCCAAAAAATCAAAAAGTTAAAGATTCTTTCTCCCTCCTGTTCAGGGGTAATTTTTACCTGTAATTTTATTGCCCCCACCATGTTGTTTAAATGGGTCCGATCATGATCGCTACTCAGTAAATCCAACTAGTGGTTGCCAGATCTTAGGAGTGACTATCAAGCCCTCTGAGTGGGCTTGAGCACCCACTGCTGCCTGGTGGTGTGCTGCCTGATGGAAGGAAGTGTGGAGTTTTGCCTGAGTGTAGGAGAGGTATGATATTCTGAGGATTCTCTTAAAATACCAACTCACCAAACATGAAGCTTCTATCATCCAAGCTGTCATCACCCATCCAGGCTGTGTAGGTTTCTCTACCTACTCCACCTAAACTCTGCCAAGCAGACTACTACTATACTGGTCAGCTTAAAAAAATAGTCTTTAAATAAACCCTGAACTTGACCAGATAGAGGCTTCTGCTCACCCTCTAACATCATCCCACAATGACCTTCTTCCAGCTCCCCACAGTTCTCTACTTGTGAAATGCCATCTGTCATTCAAGTCCTGCTTCAGCTGGTTTGTCTTCCCTGGTCCTCCAGCACAAGTCTACCAAGTGATGTGCCATCCTCCCCTTTATTGCAGAGCACTTCTCATATTCTATCCCTGGGTTGTGCTTCTCACTGGTTGCCTGGCAACACGCACCCATAGTCATCTGAACATTTCCCACCAAGTACCTAGCACATAGTAGGCATCTACTGTCATTAAAAAAGGTTCATTGAACCTCAGCTTTTTCTCGGTACCATGAATTATTGCTGGGATTTCAGGTACCAAGTTACAGTTTTTTGTTTGTTTGTTTTGAGGCGGAGTTTCGCGCTTATTGCCCAGGCTGGAGTGCAATGGCACAATCTTGGCTCACTGCAACCTCTACCTCGCAGGTTCAAGTGATTCATCTGGCTCAGCCTCCTGAGTAGCTGGAATTACAGGCGCCCTCCGCCAAGCCCAGCTAATTTTTCGTATCTTTAGTAAGAGACGGGGTTTTGCCATATTGGCCAGGCTGGTCGCGAACTCCTGACCTCAACTGCCAAGTTGTAGTTTTTAACATATATATGACTTTGTAGCATGGGCTTTTGGTAGTTTTTTACTGAAATTTTAATTAGGCACTTAGTAAGTTTAACTTAATTTTTCTTCTCTTTCCTTTTCATTCAGTGTAATACCTACCTATTATGTGTGTATGTGCATGTTTGGAGAGAGAATGAATATATATATGTACTATACATGTATATATTTATATGTTAAACTTTCAGTAAATGGCTTTTATGTTTGTGTTTTAGCATGATCTGTATATGTTAATAAAGAAAAAATATTATTTAAAAAGGCTGAACTAGATAAGCTAAATTAGAATTAATATTATAGAATTAGTTATGAAATAATCTCTAAAGTTTTAAAATAGAAAATGTCTTTAATATATGGTCAACTTTTAAGCTTTTTTGAAAATTTCTTTTTTTAATTAGCATATTATAATGGTATGTATTTATAGGGTACAGTTTGATGTTTCAATGCATATATATGTTGTGTAATGATCTAATTAGGGTAGTTCAAATACCCATCGCATCATACATTATTTATCATTTTTTTTGTGTGTTGAAAACATTCAAAAGCCTCTCTTCTATCTATTTTATAATATACAGTGCTTTACCATTGACCATAGTCACCCTACTGTGCAATAGAACACCAGAACTTATTTCTCCTAACTGTCATTTTGGCCCCATTGACCAATTTCTCCCCTTCCTCCTCCCCTCTCTGCTCCCTTTCCCAGTCTCTGGTAACCACTATGCTACTTTCTCCTTCTATGATGTCGATTTTTTATTTTAGCTTCCACGTGACTGAGATCATGAGATATTTTTCCATCTATGCCTGGTTTATTTCATTTAACATGTTGCCCTCCAGGTTCATCCAGGTGGTCACAAATGACAGGATTTCATTCTTTTTTATGGCTGAATAGTACTCCATTGTGTATATTTTTATATATATATATGCCATTGTGTGTATATATATGTATACATGTACATATAATGTGGCGCATATATATATATGCGCAGGTAGGTTCATCCATTCATCCATTGATGGGCAGGTAGGTTGATTCCATAGCTTGACTACTGTAAATAGTGCTGTAATAAACGTGACAGTGCAGATATCTCTTCAACATACTGATTTCATTTCATTTTAATCCAGTAGTGGGATTGCTGGGTCATGTGGTAGTTGTGTTTTTAATTATTTGAGGAATCTCCATACTGTTTTCTATAATGGTTGCACTCATTTGCAATCTCACCAACAGTGTCAGTGTTCCTTTTTTCAACCTTTTAATCTTAACTTCAGGAAAATTCAAAATCATCAATGAAAATATTTTATATGGGGTAGACCTAACTGCAACAATTAGAAACATTGTTCAAAATAATATTAAACATTTATATTTTTATTTGTACATTCTAAAATGTTCAGCGTTTTCTTTTTTACTTTTCTTTAACTGTCATAATACGTTTATCTCTATGACAGTGGAGCACAGCCTGAGAACCCAAAAAGAGAAAGAATAATAGACTCAACTCTCAACTCTCTATGGCCTGTAATGGGTTAACTTTTTAAGTTTAAAACAAAACAAAAGAATTGAATGTTGAAAGTGTTTTCATTTTCTTTTTTTTTTTTTTTTTTTTTTGGACAGAGTCTGGCTCTGTTGCCCAGGCTGGAGTGCAGTGGCGTGATCTTGGCTCACTGCAACCTCTGCCTCCTGGGTTCACGCCATTCTGCCTCAGCCTCCTGAGTAGCTGGGACTACAGGTGCCCGCCACCACGCCTGGCTTATTTTTGTTTGTTTGTTTGTTTTAGTAGAGACGGGGTTTCACCGTGTTGGCCAGTATGGTCTCGATCTCCTGACCTCGTGATCTGCCAGCTTAGGCCTCCCAAAGTGCTGGGATTACAGGCGTGAGCCACCACGCGTGGCCTAAAGTGTTTTCATTTTCTATCATTACCTTCCTTAGTTGAAAAAGAGGAAAGTAGATGAGAAGCATGTTTGTCATAGACAAAAAAGCAATTGTCCTTCTCAATCTGTAAAAATGTTCATTCCTTCCCGCAAAACACATTCAGTAAAATTTTTCCATCCAACAGTCAAAACTTTAAAATCTTTCCAATGGATTACAATTTCATATTCTTTGAAAGCCAAACTTTCCTTTCTCTGTTCATCTGTAGTTATTCTATAGTTTTTTTTTAGATAGGATTATAACTAAACTAGTCTTATCTTTAAGATTTTAACAAATATTAGACCAGGTATAGTGGCTCACACCTATAATTTGAGCACTTTGGGAGGAAAAGTTGGGAGGATTGCTTCAGCCTAAGAGTGTGAGTTCAGCCTGGGCAACATAGAGAGACCCCATCTCTACAAATTTTTTTTTAAAAATTCGCCAAGTGTGTTGGTATGCACCTGTGGTCCCAGCTACTTGGGAAGCTGAGGCAGGAAGATCACTTAAGCTAGGAGGTCAAGTCTGCAGTGACTCGTGTTCACACCACTACATTCCAGCCTAGGTGACAGAGTGAGACTCTATCTAAAATAAAATAAAATAACTTCTAAATGTATGCATATTTATCTCATTAAATGAGGATTGCTTGACTACTGATCTGATCTTCATTCAGAATCAGGGTTTACTGCAGTGACATATTTGTGCATTTTCCTCAAATATTAAATTAATTTGAGTCAAATACTATGCTTCCCATAGCTTGGAGGAATTTGATTTGGTGACTGGAGCCACTGACCTGGTATAAAAAAATCTATAGATGTTTCTATAGATTAGCTGTGAAATAAAAGACGCTAATACAATGAACACTCATTTCCCCCTGATGCCTGTATAAACCATATTCATTATTGCTATGTTAAATGATTATATGTCTTGAGTTTTTCCCTACCCCCAGTCCGCAGGAACTTTAGAAATGGATATACACGGCCGGGCGCGATGGCTCAAGCCTGTAATCCCAGCACTTTGGGAGGCCGAGATGGGCGGATCACGAGGTCAGGAGATCGAGACCATCCTGGCTAACATGGTGAAACCCCATCTCTACTAAAAAAATACAAAAAAGTAGCCCGGCGAGGTGGTGGGCACCTGTAGTCCCAGCTACTTGGGAGGCTGAGGCAGGAGAATGGCGTGAACCCGGGAGGCCAAGCTTGCAGTGAGCTGAGATCCGGCCACTGCACTCCAGCCTGGGCAACAGAGCGAGACTCCGTCTCAAAAAAAAAAAAGATCAAAAAAAAAAAAAAAAGAAATGGGTATATACTAAACCATAAAGAGTTTGCTTGATTTATGGCAATGTTGCCAAAGCTGTTGAACATTTAGTAAAAATGCAAAATGTTCTGGTGCCTTTAAAAACGTCTAAACTTGTTTTGTCTTAGTTCTTGCAATGCCACCCATACACAAAAGTTATTAAATATTTCTCTGTGCATGCTCACTACAGTGTGGCAGGTGTAATACAGCATACAGGTAGGCTGAGTTCTTACCCATAGGAAAGTTAGAAAGTTATCTGTTAGTTTTTTATATTCATGTCTGTTTTTATACAGACAAAACGAGGTAGTGAAAGCAAAAAAAAAAAAAAAAAAGGAATAGAAAGGGGACAGAAACATCTTTGGGATTTCAACAGATATTAATAGTTATATGCACTGATATTGTACAGCTGGTACTTGTCACCTTTTACATTATAAGCCTACTTTTGGAAGTGTGTCAGAAAGAAGAGAAAGGTCATATTGCTTAAGGCCTACTATGAACATAAATGATAGGGAAAAAATCTAGCCCATAAATTGGCAAATTACCATGTACCGTGATTTAATAATCTATAAGACATCTTAAAATGAGCAAAATGGATCATTGAACTTATTTTTTTTTCCTTACCATAAACGTATAAGCTGCTATGCTGTGATTAATTTAGATCAAAATTTCACAATGACTTTCTTTTTAAAATAATGCTTTGTGTATCTCAGTGTACGACTAAGAGCTCTTAGGCCCTCTTATGTAGGGGATGAGACTGTATAAGCACTACAAACAAGAATTTACAGGAATCTCCAGCTTAAATGGAAAAGTGGATCTATGATACCTTTATAAACGAGTGTGGGAGTAAAGGGTGCAGAGGAAGAGGTTACAAGAATTTTCAGGATTATGAGTACTCAAAATGAATTAGATAGTTAAGAGACTGTTTTTAAATATTTCCTAGGCACAGTCTGAAAAAAAAAATCTTACAAATGGGAACTATGCATGTCTTATGCTTAATTGACATATATGAAAATTCTTTTGCCTCGAAACCCAGATGTCATGTTTGGAAACCAAAGGATAACATTATACATTTGAAAACCCCATTTCATAAAAGAATACTTTGTCTCTTTTCCCAGAGAATCTTGGGTTTGTCCCACTGAGAAAAAAAGAGAACTCGAATGTAGCTGTAGAATGATCTCTTGATCCTTGGACAAAACTGAGGAAAAAGTCTAACAAATGCATCGCTTTGCAGTAAATTAGATCAGATTTCCGCATCTCCGCACTCAGTCTGTGAGCTGACAGTTCAGTAGAATGTTCCCTTGTAAGGTTCGCCCTCTTAGGAAAAGGGGCAATAATTCATCATTAGGATATCAGAGTCCAGGTGTAGATGGAAACTGATGGAGCCTCCAGCGAGGCAGGGAAAGTGCGTGGAAGAAGAAAATTTTATCTGAAGCCTAATTCCCTGGTTACAGCAGAGAATAATTAAGATAATATTGCTTCAAGAGTCCTTTAATGATTAAAAATCACATATGCAGAATCCATAAATTGGAGGGCAACAAATTGGAAGGCTATAACGTCAGAGAACTGTTTTGTGCACATTGTAGTGGAAAGTACACTCGTGGCAGTGCGCCGTACGGGCAGCCATCAGAGACGCGGACCATTCCAAGGACTTTGTTTAGATGCAACAAATCATTTGTCTGTTATTAACCCAGAGCTTGTAATTATGCAGATTGCCATAGATTTTCCTGGGCCTGGAAGTGAGATTGAGGGTTGTTCACAGTATAGCAGGCAGCTCAGGGCTGGCCATGCATTACTGAACTTGCCACATTTATCATGTTGACTGATGGCAGCAGAAGCAGGTCTCAGGTCCCAGTGGTTAATGTAGTGGGTAATTAACTGTCATTTGCCTAGTAATAGGCTGATGATCAATGGTTTGTGTGGAAACAAATTCTAATCAGGTAGCTGATAAATGCTCAGCTAGCGAGAGCAATTGAAATTGGGGGAAACTATGTCCAGAATTTCAAAATGGCATTGTGTGTGTATGTTTATTAGATATGAGCAAACTGAATAATTCTTAAAAACGGCTTTATCGCATGTTAACCAGATTTTATATACACAAGTATATCTATATTCATTGAATAAAGAACTTTTAAGTTTTTCTTATTTCTCAAAAATAATAAAGAACAGTAGAAACAACGGCACTTGTAAGTGATGTGCCTCCTAAGTAGGTCATGTTAAGTACACTGAAAAATAAATATGAAATGTTAGAATGAACTAAAAAAATTCTTCTTACAAATGAATAGGATGAAAGCTTTAGTTTGTGATGGTTTTATTTTTTGATGATGCCAGTAGGAGATGTAAGGTATTCCATTTTCAAGGAAGTTCTTTTTAAAGAAATATTATTTATCAAAATACGGATTACAAACTGAGAACATGAAGGTTATTTGTGTTATATTCCTTAAAATAAGCATACTAAAGTATTTTTAAATTCGTGAAGGAAAATAAGTGTTTAACAATTATGAATTTGATCTTCTGGAATGTAAACTTCGCTTACTTTTTATCAAGTGCACAGACTGTGTTAACAAAGTCTTTAAAATGCATTTATTGTTTCTCCCTTCAAGGCGCTTATGCTCTTCAAGAGACCATCCAATAAAAATATGAGCGTAAACATTTATGGCACATTTTGCCAGACACTTAGAAACCGTCCTCACAACTGTTTCCAACAACTGTCATTATGCTGGTAAAAGGAAATAGTGATAAACTTGAAAATGAATATGCAAGCCTTAAGAAAAGGCTTCCCTTTGGAGTCTATAGAAAGTCATAACAGACTTCAGCACATTTGTGCCTAATCCTGAAATTCAATAAAATGAAAGGCTACGTTTTTTAAAAGTACATTTTTATAACCAAAATGAGTTTTCTGTATAGCACCTTTGAATTCATTAGTTTAGAACTGCTTTTAATTTGGTCTTTCCCATGAGAGCTATTATATTTTCCTCCTGTCAGCCTGACGCTGGAGAAAAAAAGAAAACTGGCAGATGTGGTGTTTTTCATCTAGTTTGCTTCCTAGTTAAAAAAAAAAGTGCATTAACTACTATGCATGGAATATTATTTATAATAATTCTTCCCCACCACTATCAACTTTAAAGAAACTTGGTTTAAATATTGCCAGTGCAAATGGATAAAATATTTCCTCACATTATGAAATGAAAGACATTTTATTTTGTACGTATTTTTAGGTCATTACAAGAACGATTCTCAGGAATCTGCAGCAAATAGGAATTTTTTGAAATCCTAGACAATTCCAGTGGTTCTAACAGTATATTATGCTTCAATTTCTGGCCTAGCTGTATATAGTTTACAGCCTCATTTACTTTAATGTGCTACTTGAATAACATAATCGTAGCTATAACTGTGGTATAGAGCCATAAGGTGCATGTATGTGCCTCTATGTTTTTTGACTATTTAAATGGCTTGTTCATAAATGTATTTTTAATAATAACAGCAAACCTTTTAGTAACTAAATGTCAAAAAATAATGAGTCATTCATTAGTTGGTTCCTTTCCCAACTGAAATGTTTAATATATAACATTAAGATCAAAGTTACATTGCTTTTATATTTTCTGTATACTCTAACCCAGAGAAGATTTTTGCTATGAATTCACCCCCATTGACTTCTGTTGATGTGTAGTTATGTAAGCTTCCTAATGTATTTGTCTTTTCCTTTTCTTCTCAAACAAGATGTGATTTTCATCAAGGAAGGTCAACGGAGAATATATTGCAGAAGAATATTTATGCATACACCTAGGATAAAACCCACTTGTGTACATCATAAGGCATTGTGTATTGATAGCTTTACAGGGTGTATTAGCATCATCTCTCTTCACAATCTCAGATTTCTCTGTAAGAGTTTCTAAAAAAAAAAAAAAAATGTTTCTTATTCTAGGCTCTTCGGTGTAACGGGAAACTGTGCTGCCTGTAGTAAGCTCATCCCTGCCTTTGAGATGGTGATGCGTGCCAAGGACAATGTTTACCACCTGGACTGCTTTGCATGTCAGCTTTGTAATCAGAGGTAAGCAGATCTCTTTTTGGTCTCTAAAAAATGGTAAGCCTCTCTGTGCTGACTATTGATTTAATAGGTGGAAATTATATTCATACATTTAAAGCAATTAATCTCAGCATTTTTTCTGTTCTGTAAACTTTAATCCTATGCCAGAAACAAACCACTAAGGAGAAGAAAGGTTTTAAGACTTACTTCTACCTGAAAGAAAAGCATCATATAAGAGCACATAACAGAAAATGGAAACACTTCTGTAAACTTTGACTTCTTTTACTCATTCCTTTCTTTTATTATTTTCCTGTCTTTTAAAAAGTACTTTTAAATATCTCCTTTATTGTACGACTTATGTGAGCAAATAAATTGTCAGTGAAGCAAATATACAGGAATTTGTTGCGGGCATTTTGTATTCTTCTTATTTTTTATATTTTAATTTCCTTATCTCTCGTGTTTTTGTTTTTGTTTTTTTAACACAAGGTCTGGTTCTGTCACCCAGCCTGGAGTGCAGTGGCGCTAACATGGGTCATGCAGCCTCAATTTCTGTGCTCAAGCAATCCTCCTGCTTCAGCCTCCCAAGTAGCTGGGAGTACAGGTGTGCACTACCATGCCTGGCTAATTTTTTTTTCATTTTTTATAGAGACGGAGTATCACTATGTTACCCAGGCTGGTCTCAAACTCCTGGCCTCAAGCAGTCCTCCCACCTCAGCCTCCCAAAGTGTGGGGATTATAGGCATGAGCCTCCACCCCCACCCACTGTAGATGTTTACCTTAAATTTTAACCCTGTGCTATATGTACTTTTGCAGTTATTTCAGTTATCTTTGAGAATCAGGCCAGATATAGCTAATAATTAAACAATTATCATCATTAGAGAGGAGCATTTGAAAAAGTGTTGAACAGGGAATCTGGATACCTAAATTCTAATATGGGCTCTGCCACTAATAAGCTGTGTGATCTTAAACCAAAACTTTCCCTCTCTGGACCTCAGGTTTTTCATTTGTAACATATGAAGCTGAATTAGTTCATCTCAGAGAATTCTTTCAGCTCGAAAGTATTATCACTTAATTCCATTTTTTTCTTATTGAAAGTTATATTTTTTTATTTCTGTGAAAACTATATACTACTGGCACCTATTTTATGTGATAAATGGAGAGGATTTTAGAATATTAAAATATACATATTAAAAATACAACATTTCAAAAATTAGGACACTTGATAGATTTTAATGAAAATGAATTCACTGAGTTTCTGTGAGAACACCTGAATGGAGTATAGAATCGATAAGTATTAGTTGCATCAAGTTCTCAGTTACTGTAATTTACTCTGAAAGGCACTATTTGATGCAGAATCTTCTCATGAGACCCTGTAGAACAGTAGAAAGAATGTGACATTTACAGTGAGAACGGGATTCACATTTCAGCACTGCCATATATTAGCGAATGTATTAGCTGTGTGATCTTGAGTATGTTACTTAATCTCTCTGAATGTGATTCCCACACCCATAAAATAGAAACACTAATACCTCTCTTGCAGAGTTTGAAACTTAAATGAAATAATTTATATTAAATGTCGGGAACACAACAGGCTCTCAGAAGTTAGTTATTTTTGTAATTTACCAAGTAATATTCCGCTACCTTGACTTTCCCACAAGACATTATATCACAATAGTGCTTCTTGCTAAATGTAGATATTCAGATTGCATAAAAAACAAATGCTCATATCTCTATCTGGTTAAATTCATGGGAGCATAATTTATTAAATAAGGTGTATAACAGTTTGAAGGCATATGCTATACATTGCTAAATGATCTCCAGGAAAGTTATACCAATTACCCTCCTGGCAGAAATCTATAAAACTACGCATTCCCTCACATTCACTCTAGGAATTATGTTTTTTTAAAAAAAATCCTTGCCACCTTGAGTGATGATTTCTAACTATAATTTCTAATTGGCATTTATTTGATTCCTGGTGGTCCTTTGGTATTCCTTCTTTTAAAGAAGTAGGCAGTTTATGTCCTTTGTCCATTTTTTTCTATTAAGTAGGCTTACCTTTTTTATCCATGTTCTACATAGAAAATAAAAACATCATTCAAGTGCTAAACCCAGCCTAAATTCTATTATGATGCAAAGTAATTGTAGGTTGTTAATGCTATTTACAGATCATATATCAATTTTATTTCACCATTGAAATAAAAAGTTGCGCTCACGATTAAGTCTGTCTCCTCAGGAGAACTCAGTCAAGTAAGACAAACACTCCTAAATTTTGACTCTAAAACTGTTCACATTCTTATTGCTGCAAAATACTATTCTAGTATCATTATTAAAGTACCTAATATATTTCTGTGTTCGCTTCATTTATTACATGCCATAATGGGACTGCATATCTTTAGTGCTGGTTATGCACAATTAGCACTTAGTTATTGTCGTGTCACTTCAGCCCTTACAAGACAAACTTCTTTAATGCAAGAAGTCAGCTAATCTTCATCAGTCAAGCAAAGCAGACAAATTTTGTTACCCAGGATACAGAAGGCTTTAATAGAGGAGATTCTCCTTTTACTCTGAAGTTTGCTTCAGTCCCCTCTAGGAAACCCGTATCCCACTTCCAGTAGCCAAATCGTTGTCACAATATTGCACTTTTTCAAGTGAAACACAAGGCAAATAGGTAATTCATAGGCATTTTCCCTTAAGCAAACTTTATTGACTTCTGAAGTTGTGGAATTACACAGGTTTGTGAATTGTATTCAGCAGTCATTTCATCTTAACTTTTAAATCAAAGCATCATTAAGATCCAAAGCATTTCAAAAAGTAACAGTAATAATAACCTTTCAGGATTGATTGTTCCTTATATATAGATCTTCTCTGCCCCTTTTAGAGGAGTATAGCTAAAATGTGAATCCTGCATTAAAATTCTGCTAGTTTCTCTATTTTAAAAGGTACCGCAGGAGGGTTATTTAAGCTTGTTTTATGGTATCTTGAATCTCATTCAGAATTGGAAGATTCTATATAACTGGTTAATTTCTTAAAGGTGAATCAGTCCCTTAGAAAACTCAGTAAAACTAAATGATAGTTTTGTAAGAAAAGGAAAAAAAAAAAAAAAAAAGCTTGTGATGAGATTTTCCCAAATAAGTAAAATTATGTAACAATTAATTTTCTTTTTTTTCAGAATAAAGCACTGTGCTAGGCTCTGTGGAAGCTGAGGTTGATAAAATCTAGTTTATTTCTTAGAGGTGTCCAGAGCTATGGGAGACACAGGACATCAAAGACTCACAGAAGAGTGTAATCGATGCTAAATAGATCTATACTGAAGGAAGAGAGAGCCATCCTTCTTGAAGTGTTAGGGAAGCATCAAAAGCCTGATGTGCTGAGTCTTAACAAAAAGAACTCCCTAGAACTGGTTGACTTATAGGAAGTGTGTCTGCTGGGGGTTGGGGAAGATGAGGGAGCCAGGGAGCAGTGAGGAAAGGAATTTTCAGCAAATTGAGCAACGTGCAAAGGCATGCAGATGTGAAAGCATTTGACGGGTTTAGGAAATGAAAAGCAGCTCAGTATGTTCAGAGATTAGAGAAGCGGTTTGGTAGGCATATGGAGGAGTAGAAAGAGAGTAAGCACCTAGAGGAAATGAAATTGTAAACTTAGTCTTTGAAAAGCCATTAAATAAAAGTCAAAATGAATACAAATTTAAACTAGTCATCTAAAATACATTTGTTATTTAAAGCTATTGGTTTCTGGAATAAATCTACCTTAACCAATTTTTATTGACCACACACCTTAAGTGGTAGTACAGTTTATGATGGTTCTGCAAAGGGTTCAAAAGAAATATCACTCGTGGTCGTTTCCCGCAGAACTGCTGACTATAATGGGAAACCAGTTACACTTTCATGAGAAATTTTGAAACACCAAAATAAACAGTACACCAATAAATAAGTGCTTTGGGAGAGAGCAGAATAAGCAAATTTACATGGTCAGAGGATGTTGATGGAGCGAATGGGAACTCAAGCATTGTTAGAATTTAAGTAGACAGAAAAAGGGGAGAAATATTTATTGCTGGGGAACACCTTAAGTAAAGGTGAAAAGATTATCATTACCAAATAGTAATGATAGCGAATTCTGATAAAGTATTAGTCAAACACCCAACACTGTTCTGAGAATTTTACATGTACTCACTCATTTAATACTCAAAATATCCCATAAATAAGTAGTTACTAGCTTCATTTGACAGATGAGGAAAGTAAAATATAATATATGTAAGTCACTTGCCCAAGATTACAGTAAGAAGAAAATGGTAGACTCAAGATTTAAACCCAAGGAATCTGGTCTCCCTCTCTGGAGTCAGGTTCATTTCAACAGAGGTATTTTATTGTCTGACTAAAAGCATATAAATGTGAGTCGATATAGTGGAGTTAAGGTAAGGTAAACTTTGAATAATGTATAGCAAGATTTGGGGTGCGGGCAGTGTAATTTGATACAGTAAGGGTTGTTAGCGGTGAGATGCAGAATGGCAACCGGATTGTCAGTGGGAAAGACAGGAAATTTGTTCACAGGTGTATAGTGGTAGAATAGAGTACACAACCCAGAACTCTTACTGAAAACAGGATAGTATGGAAATCTCTAACTTACAGTTAACTGAAGATGTGGAATAGGAAAGTATAGACACTAGAAATATGGATTGGATCTCCCTTGTTATCTAAGTGTTGTGAGATAGAAATTAATCATAATTGTCAGTCACTAACTTTAGGAAAAGAAGATGGCTAGGCTAACATTTTTATTTCTTAAAAGGGATGTTACCAGTGGAGGCTTCTTAGCATAGGCTTTTGATAACCTGCTTAAATTAAGCACTATATTTTATAAGGATGATTTACTAGTTGTGCTTGTTTCATATACTTCTCAAGTCTCTAAGACTATATGAAGAAGCACTCAAAAATATCTAGAAATTAAATCTAATATTCCAAAACATCAGAATCAGATGGTTTAATAATCCGATTGGGCATCTTCTTATTCCTTACCATAATTTTTTTTAAATGAGGGTAAAACTAATTGAACTGAGCATACTACAAGTAATTAGGGTCAGATTATAAGAAGGATTATGTTTATTTTTAGTAATTGTAGCCTGTTAATATGCGGTATCCTCTGGCTATCACTCCTTTCATAATGCTTTTTTTTTTTTCCTGCAAATGCTGAATCTCATAAGAAGTTGGTTAAATAACACTAGAAATTAGCATTTCTTACAAAATCACAGTTACAGATTAATGTGTTAAATACGTACTCTGTATTGCTGTCTCTCAAATTTCTTTATATGTATATATGAAGCATTTTTTAAAGAGGGTATCAACCTTAATTGCATACCAATCATAATCTGCTCTTAACCACAGCTTTCAAGGCTGTTTTGTTTGAGTCACATGTGCAAATGTGACATCCCTCATCCATGTTCTGTTTCATCTTGACCTTTAAGTATAAATTGAAATGCGTTTAAAATGCACTTTATCCAGTTGATAGCGTATTAGTAATAAAATGTGTCAGGTAAGGATATTTTAGAAAAGTTCTCTGTCCCTCTCTCTCTCTCTCTCTCCCCCTCTGTTGCTGTATATATACCACCTAATTGAATAGTAGGCAGACTTTTTTAAAGTTACACAAAAGAGAGGCTGAGGCAGGAGAATGGCGTGAACTCGGGAGGCGGAGCTTGCAGTGAGCCGAGGTTGCGCCACTGCACTCCAGTCTGGGCGACAGAGCAGGACTCCATCTAAAAAAAAAAAGAAAGAAAGAAAAGAAAAGTTATGCAAAAGAATAGTAGTCCTACAAAGAACCCAGCTATACCCTGTATTGCCGTTTAATCTTCACATTATTCTTGTAGCCTGCATGCTTTACTGCCCTCAGGTAAAAGCTTGAGTCTTGAATCCAAAAAGACGTGGGTTATTTTCCTTCCCTTATTACATACGTTCTAACTATAGAATCTTGGGCAGGGTTTTTAAATTCTGGAATGGAATCTTAGGTTTTTCTTCTGTAAAAAGCCATGATAATGCTTACTTTCTAGGTTGGATGTAGGGAATAAATGTGATCATGAACATACATGCTTAGCATTTAGCACATGGTAAGTATTAAAAGGTGGCTATTTTACCTATAGTCCAAACACTGAGGTAAGATTTTAGATATTTCATTTCTACTCCTTGCCACAAGCCTACAAAGGCGACTGATGTCACAGGTATTAAAAACCAAAGTTTTAGTTTCAATTATCAAAAGTGGGAAAGTAGAGTTTGGACCCTACTGGTTGCACTATACCTCTCCACCTTTCAGACACTTTTCATTTGAACCTCTCTATAATCTAGTTACAGGGCTCTTTTTCTCTTACACATGGGGAACTGAGCCAGGGATGGTCTGAACTGTACCCAGATCTTGCAACGGGTAGGTGATAGAGGCAGGATTCAAGACAGATCCCCAGGCTCTTGGTTTTGTGTTTTCTCACTATAATTACCTTGAATTTATTATTCTACAAATACAAATTTTCTAAACATGAAGGCCTCTAAAGGTACGAATGGCATGACATAACATGGGAACATGACAAAGAAAACGTTTTTATTTGATGGCTAGTAGAATTTTAGGGCTTACTAAAGAAGTAAAGCAAAATTTTAAACAATATGGAGTTAAAAGAGAGTATTTCCGGATTAAATGGTTTTTAGAAAAAATGATTTAGTAATATCAGCTGGAACACAAGAGTGTTTTATTGAATCTACTTGTTTTTGGTGACATTTTATTATTTGCATATTAGTCGAAATTAATTTCAACAGTAATATAAATTTATAACTTTGAACAGTAAACATATTCTACATGGCTATTTTGTATAATTTCACATAAAAAATGAGCTATCAGTTTGACTACTTAGGTCTATTCAACAAGAGAAATATTTCCTTTTATTCAGCATATCCTAGTCATCAGGATATTGTCAAACCGGTTTGTACATCATTATTGAAGGGCAACATTTAAAGGATACAGGTTACAACTAATACAAGGAAAATATACTTAAAGCCCCAAACTTGAATTATTTATTGTATCCAGTAGCTTTGACCACAAACAGCCCTAGGATTTCAAGATCAGTGCATAGTCTGTGCTTTCAATCAACACCATCAGCAGGCAGTAATCCTGGGGAAAAAAAGTAAATTCCACAAATAAACAGACCAATTTTCCTTTAAGAGGAAAGCTAATTCTTTTCAATCTACTTTTTTTTTTATTACACTATTTTCCCCTCTATCTACTTAGCTAGTGTAAGGATAAATTTCCAAAGCTACCCAGTTGGAAAAAATAATAAGTTCACTGTTTGTCTAGCATTCCAATCTTTGCAAATGTAAATCAGTCCAACTGCTCCTCATTTAAACCTTCAACTTCACAAAACATTAAAGGGTGGTTTTCACTACACAATTTAATCTATCCACTAAGGTTTCTGCTGGAACATCATTTGAAATTGACTATCTGATAAAGAGAGACTACTATCAAAGGTCAGAGAGGTCAACTTGTATAATTACAAGTAGTTTTACTGGGTCAACTCTACCAGACACCACTGTTTGAAGGTTAAATTGTTACAATTAAATATATATACAGATCTCCCCAGAGTTACTTTATTGTTAAATGTACCGGAAACAGAAAAAGCATTTATTTCTGACCTTAATTGTGTCCAGCGTGTCACCATGGGGAAATCATACAAAAAGAACATTTATTAAAAACATTACAGGCTTGCACATTAAACAATGCTTTATAAAATAAAATGCATAATTAGCTATTGGAAACTCGTTTAATTTATCACATCAATATTAAGTAGTTCATTTAGGTTACTCCCTTTGGTTAAATTGGAAGTGCTCTAAGAAATGACATCTACTATTTCATGTTAGTGAACTTGCCACAAACAAAGGAATATGGCTCAGAATCAGAGTCTAATGCTAGAGCAACTCTCACTTCAGAATGATTACTTCTAGATTACTAAAATTTAATCACATTTTAATAACAGAGTAAAAGAAAGCTTTAAATGGGAAGCTTTAAAATGGGCTATTTTCTAATTGTTTGATTCATTTTAATGCCTTTTCCTTTTTTATTAAGTGCCTAAATGGCCAGAGATGAAATCATCCATAATTACTGCAGTGAAACATTATTACCATTCTTTCTTTTATTTTAATGGGTGTAAATACAGATCAGTTCCTTTTATTTTTTTTATTTCCAATGTGGGGGAAAAAAAAAAAAAAAAAGCAAGTCATCTTGGGTGCCCAAAGTGTATATCTCAATATCCTTACAATTTTTGCATGCAAAGGCAAGATTTCAAATGTGTGCAACATTTCATTAAATGAAGTAAATGGTAAATGGTTTAATTCTGATCATGAAGACAACTGTCTAAGCCAGTTTTTCAGATTCAGAGAATTACCATGTGAAACTATTATTAGGAAAATAAATCTTCATATTTATAGATCCAAATGAAATGGTCTTAACCACATTTTATTGTTTAAAATATTTTCAGATTTTGTGTTGGAGACAAATTTTTCCTAAAGAATAACATGATCCTTTGCCAGACGGACTACGAGGAAGGTTTAATGAAAGAAGGTTATGCACCCCAGGTTCGCTGATCTATCAACATCACCCCATTAAGAATACAAAGCACTACATTCTTTTATCTTTTTTGCTCCACATGTATATAAGAATCGACACAGGAACCTACTGAATAGCGTAGATATAGGAAGGCAGGATGGTTATATGGAATAAAAGGCGGACTGCATCTGTATGTAGTGAAATTGCCCCAGTTCAGAGTTGAATGTTTATTATTAAAGAAAAAAGTAATGTACATATTGCTGGATTTTTTTGCTTGCTATTCGTTTTTGTGTCACTTGGCATGAGATGTTTATTTTGGACTATTGTATATAATGTATTGTAATATTTGAAGCACAAATGTAATACAGTTTTATTGTGTTACCATTTGTGTTCCGTTTGCTTCTTTGTATTGTTGCATTTAGTACAATCAGTGTTTAAACTTACTGTATATTTATGCTTTCTGTATTTACCAGCTATTTTAAATGAGCTGTAACTTTCTAGTAAAGAATTGAAAAGCAAATCTCACTAATGATACACAGATAGATAAAGCAAGTCTATCAACATTAAAAATACTAAAAAATAAAGACACACACAGAGCATTTTAGTGACATCCGCTACTTATTGCCGCTATAAGTTAGAGTCTATCAGTGTTCTTGTTATAACCCCCTATTTTCAGGGGGTTAAAAATAAGCTTTAAAAAATACATAAAAATTTCATCTTAAAGCACTTTCATTTATACCAACGTGAAAAGTGCCATTTTTAGAATAACTTTAAAGCTTAACAGGTTTCCTTTTAATATCCTTTTTTTGTGTGCTCTTTACCTACACAATGGCTTTCTTTTGCTTTTTCAGCCACACCCCTTATGTGAACTAGTGCCTTTGGGTATCATGTAAAATTTTTTCCAAAGGGTTACTTTAAAAATCTGTTACCACAATTATGAGATAATCTTTAAGCGATAAATTAAACTTGTTGTATAAATTCTGCCCAGATCTCTCCACAAGAGCTGAGGGTTTAATAACTTTATGGCTTAATAAATGTATGACACTGAAAAGATTTGAGTGTGAATCTACTGAAATCACTATAATGCACATTGAAGCTGTGATGGTATTTGAGTAGTGAGGTTACTTTTGATGAGAGCAACATAATGCTCATAGAATCTTCTAGAAGAAGAGAAACAAAGGGATTGATAAAAAGCTGAGAGCTAGTGATTATATATTTTTTTGTATTTACCTGACATTTATTTTAATGTTCAAAAAGTAAACGCATTAAGTTTGATGTGTTTTACTCTCTCACTGTTTTAAGTAATTACCAACTCAGAATACATCACTCTTAGGCTGAAATTTGTCTTTCCATTTTTTAAGGTGAAATAGTACTACCTTACATGATAGCATACAAAGAAGAAAGCTCTAGAAACAGAAATTATGGAGAATGATTATTTAAATTACAATTAAGGAAATGAGAATATGATCCCCTCTTCTGGGCTGCCCACAAACTTGCTTCTTTGCTTTTGCTCCTTGTAATAGAGCTACTTTTCAACAAATCTAATTCTACACGGCACCATTAACCGTATTTTCACTACAGCAAACTTAGTGCTATGAGTTTGCTTTTTCTTTGTTTTTTCTCGATCACTTGTATAGGAAGCAGTATTTTCCAGTGTTATTTGCATATATATTTTGTCCTTACAATATATGCATTACAGATGAAAATTAAATGTTATACCTGGATTCTTGGGTTGGGGCCAAAATATTAAGCTGAAAATAATGCTGGTGTGGATTTGTTTTAAAACAAAGCTTTATTATGAACATGCATGTGAATCTGGATATTGCCTCTTATTTTTAAGAAAATGGTTCTGTGAAAAGTGAATGATATGTATTTTTACAAATGCTTCATGGTTAGGAATCTTCAAGTCCCATGTTCCCCAGATTTGAGATATACTAAAGAAAGAAATTCAAAAATAGCTATTTGGGGCCTACAAAAATAACTATTATTTTAGCCTTAGAGCCTTACACTTGTTTCATGAAGAGAAAGGACTTGCATAACCAAAATAAACAAAGCAAGACACATTAAAAATGTGTGGGGGAGAGGGAAGTGAAAAGTGGTTTTCTTAATGCAGCCCTGCTGGTCCCCATTAACAATTGCTTGAAATTCACGTGGATGTAAAATTATAATTGTCAGTATCTTATTCAGATGATCTTTTAAGGTTTAGCTGGTTTTGCTTTTGTTTATCTATATGTCAAAATACTTGTAAATTGGGAAAAAAACTTCTCTCAGCTTCTTGAAGCTGTTCAACTATCCTTGCCATTGGAAGACCAAACAAGGTTTTCACTTTTTCTTTCACATAATATGCTGAGAAATATTTCTTATGCTTTTTACTACAAACAAAATTACTCACCTGGATTAAAGATTAAGGCCTTAATCTGTTTGGATTATCTTTAATCTCCATGAAATTGTGAAACAAGACAGGAATAATGTTTCAGCTATAGGCCGTTTTACAGCTAATTGCCCATAAATTGTAGCATTTATTGACCTGAAGTACTAAGCTAATTGTCTTGACTACTCAAAGCCCCTGAATTGTTGTCAACTTTCTCCTTTGTGTTGTGTAGCCCTAACGTCATTTAGCTTGTTGTCTGATGCCTCCAGTAGGACACCTTTGATGGAGCTTTGATTTCTGAGCAGCGAAAGCTCCCTTCCTAAGATGCATCTCGCATAGGCTGCGTATGATGAAGGACCGTGCACCTCCACTCCAACAGAGTGCTGAGTTTAAAGCTGACCTGTGTTTGTAATTTCACTTTCATCTTGCTTAATAAATATCTGCTGGATTCTTTCATTCACTTTTTTACATTTGGATTTATGTTTTTAATAAAAGGGGTGTTATACTATTTGATTGCACTTAATCGGCAAAATTTAAGGTGATCTCTAGAAAGCATATGTTAAGTCCATGAAAAGAAAAAAAGGTGTGTGAGGACATTTACTTTCTAAAGCTAAGTCATAACAAACATAGACAAAGCACCCCAAATGTTTCTCTGAATGTTACGTTTAGGATCTCTGAGCTAGGTCGTTTCCTGCTGTTTATTTTTATGGGGAAAATAAAACTCTCAAACATGAAGGTAGCGATTGCTGGGTGTAATTTTGCGCATTTATACAAATTTTAAGTGATCTTTCTGAAAGCAACTCTGTTGCTGTTGTCAGATTAAATTTCAAATTTTCTATTCTGTATAATGAATTAAAACAGGAAACTCAATTCTACATTTTTGCAGAAGAGATGTTGCACCTTAACTGAAACAGGGCACTGAAAATTATATCTGTAGTAAAACATGCCATACAAAAGTATTTTCCTTTCAACTATCACTTTAGGCAAACCACTCTCTGAATCGTCACTTAAACAATTTCATAGAAATTATGTAGGCCAAACATGTTTAGTGTTCACTTCAGTAAGTTGCAAAAACAATCTGCATGTTTATTGTAATAGGCCATTGGCACAAAATACAATTTTAGCGAAAGTCTTTTTGATCATTACTTTTTCTTAAAAATATTATTATAGATGTTTTTAAGATGTGGTTTTAATGTAATTTGAGGTAATAGAAAGCAGAGATTTAATAGCCATTAGTTCAATTGACATTTATTGAGCACCTACTATGTGACAGGCCTCTCCTTGAGCATTCAGCCTCCCGTTGGGCAGACTTAGGGTTGGCCTATATCAAATAACTTTAACGTGTCTTTGCACTGGTTCGTGCTCATCTCAACCTGCTTATAATGAGCACACAAAAGCGAGTAGCATCTTCTACCTATCCAGCATGTCATTGATATGAAAGCCCCAGAAAATATCTCAAGTAATCAATGTGTTCAGAGAATTATCTCACACAAATTACTCATTAACTCAATAGCACATAATAAAAAAGAACATCAATTAATTAATGAGTCACCCTCAGATTGCTCTGATTACAATAGAGCTCTGTGGAAATAGCAGTTATAAATGAAGCTGCCTCTCTTTATTCATTGTTTGCAGTTGGTCCATTATTTGGCTGAAACCGGCGTCAAATTTAACACATGCCTGTAGGTAATTGTGTGATTAGTTTCATAAACGAAGATTTCAGAATGCCTAGGGTTTATAAGACTTTATCAACGGCCAGAAAAATAAAGAAAACTCTCATTTTTACTGGAGCTTCCTTTGAGGCCACGCTATTAGAAGTGTATTATCATTTGGAAAGGTATATTTTTACTTTTATCATCAAGATGTAAGACTTCCATGTTGAACAGCACAAAGAATAGCTGTGTAAATTTGAGTAAATTTTACAACGCTTTAGTGTACACATGATTTAATTTCAGTAACTTTTCATGAAGACTAAAATATGCATGATGATTGCCAGTTTTGCATTTTGGTACCCCAAAATGACATTTTTGCTTTTGGCAGGCTTGGTTGGGGTAGGTTTGTGGGTATTGACAGCAGTAGGGGAAGGGATTTTAAAAAATACCAAACATGACATAAAAAGTCACCAACTAAACTTCCCCGACTATCTTGGTAAATGCCATTCCAATAAGCTTATAGAATAATTATAACAGTTCCCTTAGGTAAGTAAGAAACATCTGTTGGTAACACATAGCAGGTGTTAACAATTACACACACTGAACTTTTTAAAAATGTTTTTAATTAAAAGAATTCTGTTTTCTGAAAAGGAAAATATATTAAATTCAAAGATACTCCTGTTTTGGGTGTGCAGATCACGTAATGCACAAAATTATAAAGACCAAATCATCTTGGATCAACTAGGTTTTGTGTTTGGTTCAGATCATTACATTCAAAAGTGAATTGGAATTATCCACACTTTTTACACAGTTGGTATTCTGGACTCAGAAGCTGAATACTCGAAATTGGTATCACAGGGATGATTACAGAATATTTTGGCTTCATGGGCAAAGTGGTTGGCATTAACTATGCCAAATTTAGTGGACACAGTACAAATTAAAATGGGAACAAGAGACATTCAGATAATACGTTATCAAAATCTTTTTTCACCCTGCCCCTGGAGAAGAGTTTAAATCACCTAAAGTAAAACAGTTCATTTGAAGCATGTAATGTTTTCATATGACCCATCTTCAATAACTTTTAGTAATAATAGTGAATATTTACCAAACAATTGCCATGTATCAGGTAGTTCTGCACACCCATGTAATTCCCACAACACCCCTGTGACATAGGTACTATTAAAATGAAAGCACGGACAGGTTACTTAACTTGCCCAAGGTCGTACAGTCAGAAAGTAGTGGGCCTGAGATTTAAACGCAAGTTTTCTAGGTCTAGTGCTTTTCAATCTACCATATCATCTTTTATAGGGTTGTCATTATTAGTGTCACTATTATTTTTTCTAGCTCCTGGGAATAGTCAAGAACTAGGAGTTATTTATGCTTGAGCAAAAATTCCAAACATATCAGAGTTAATACTATCTTTAAAGATAAAAATTGGGCATGAGGGTGATTATATTTTCCTAGATTCAGTCTGTTTGGGAGCTCTTTCTTTCAACCATATCATGCAGGCATTTATTTGAGCCTGTAAATCTAGGGTACCAAGAATAGAGGATTCTTCGCATAGCAGTAATGAAAACAAGAGGTGGTCAGCATCAACGTGAGGGTACATTGAAGTAAAAAGCTGCAAGTTTCAGCATCAGGATAAATATGCCGTGATAATGTGAGGCTACAGTCTCAGAATCAAGATAATACAACAAGTATATTATTTGTCTTTGGTATTACTTCTAGAATGAGTATGTTGTCTTTGATATTTTAAAACTTCCAGAAGATGAGATAAAAAAAAAATTAAAGGCCCTAGAAAAACTATGTATGTCAGAACTCTGGGCACCCACCCTGGTGTAGCAGCATACCAGTCTTCTTTAACTTTTATTTCCCTGAGAGACATAAAATATAATGTTTGCTGCTACTTATTCTTTGTTTAATGCCCAATTTATTAAACATACAGCTCTAATAAATACAATTTATCTCAACATTTGAACACCATTTAAGCAGCTAATAAAGCAAAACTTGTAAATTAAAGAAATCAGATTCAACCATTTAAACATCGATTAGAATCTTAGTCAAATTCTTCTGAACATTTTAATAAAATCCCATGTAATAAAGTTTCAGGTACTTTAAAAACAGACAAAAATTCTCACCATGGGTCAAACATATTGTTTTAAATATACTTAAAGCTGTAACAAAAATATTATGTAATTTAAAATTTCTATACTTTGTTTTATGTCTTTCTAAGGTTACATTAATAGTAATTCCTTTAAAAATGTAGAAAATATTGTGTTTACTAAACTTACAGGATCTGTGGTATTGACTATACGAACTTTGGTTGGGCACAAGAACTAGCTATGCTGTCCAAAATGATGCAAACTTCAGCCAGTGCATATCAAGTTAGCCAATAATTTCATAGTCATCCTCTCTATCACATCAATGGAACTTTCATAATTCCAAGTCTTTCTTATAGGTTATAATTTTTCATAACTCAATGCTTTTTCCCCAAATCAACTGGAATCGTATGTATGCAATTTTAGTGTCTCATTATAAGCTATAGGATTATTTTGAGATTTCTGTCCCCTCAGAAATAAGGACTTGAACCTATGTAGTCATATTTCCTATTAGGATATTTGGCTAATTCTTTGTCTCACACAAATTATTGGACCCACTTCTGAACTGATTATCATGCATTCCCAATTGTATTGATTAGCACTTCGTGTTCTTGGCATGGTTTGACTTAATTCTCTACATTTACATTTAATCTTTTCTACTTAGAAAATAGAGATGAATACAAATTGATGCTATATAAGTAAATACACATTCAATAGAAGAAACAAGCCACATAGACCGTATTTAGCTTTTTCTCTTTTGTATGACAATTCTTTTGCATACATTACATTAACTCTTCCCCTTTTGAGTACAATTGGGAACCCATAGCTTTTACAGACCCTGATGCAATGCAGGCAGATTGACTAGTAGGTTATGTTTTGTGTGTTTGGGGGTGTGTGTGTGTGTGTGTAGTTCTTACTTAAGGTGTCAATTTAAAAAGTTTGTTTTGAGAGACAATACCTTAGAAAACCAGAAATCCAAAAATAAAAGGCATGAGAAAAACGCAGAGTGCAGCACAGCAAGATGCTGTGAACTGTTCCAGAAAGGAATACTCAACCTGAAAACTGCAGCAACCAAACAAATGTGTATAACGCAGCAGTATAAGAAATCGCCTGCTTACACTTAGGAAGAGTATCAGTGTTTTACACTAGTTGGACACTGAGATGTCAATAAAGAAACAGAAGAAGAAGTCAAGAGCTGAGATGATGACTTAAAAATTTATCTCCAGTCTTAATTAAGGATATTTGACAAGACAATATTTTAGTTATTATTGTTAAGCTTAGCTTGATTACTGTTTAACTCAAAACACAATTTTCTTCGTCTCAATTCACCCTTACACTTTTCCCATTGAAACTGTTTGAGACTATGAACATCTTGGTTAGCAACATCGGCTTCGCCATCAGGCAGAAAATGATCTTGAAAATATGACTTAGCTTTATATTAGTAACAGTTTTCTCATCTGTAAAACGGAGGCAATACCTACTTTACAGAGTTTTATTGCAGATTAAATGAAACAATCTAAGGCAAGCATTTAACATAATGTCTGATACATAGCGTTCAAGTTATTAGTACTAGTGTTATTTTTTTTTTTATCTCAAATTCTCTAAGAGTCATTTATGTGGCTAATCTGCCTTGGATGAGCATCAGGCATGGTTTATGTTCCATTAGGTAGACGTGGGCCAAATAATAATAATTACAGATGAGCACTCAACAAGCAAACAAGGACGTTTCTTCTAAGTGAAATACTGAGATTCAAAGAGGACAGGAAATTGGGGATTCGGGCCATAGTCAGAGATACTGGAGGGTAAGGCATTTTTTTAATTGCCTTCTTTTGGTCTCAAAAAAAATTGTTTTGAGTTCCATGTATGTGTCTAGCATTTATACTACGGAAGGCTCTGCTTCTGATATTTAGCAAGATGAACTCAGTAATCACTATATTCATGTAGTGAGTCATACAGACATTTATTGGGCACCTTCTGCATGTCAGATTCTCTGCCATGTTCTGTGAGGAATATAATGAATAGTCGCTGCACTTAAGGAAGACAGGCAAACAACTGTTAACACAGAAGGTAACAGGTAATAACTGAGAAAGTAGAGATATCTACAAAGCACTTGGGGAGCACCCAGGAGGGTGCTCCTAAGTGTTGTGGAAGTGTACCTTATCTCTAATTCTACTACTGTATTTGTTTAAGTATGCCCATATTTGTCAACTCTATCAGCTGGTCCCTGCTGTACAATGTCTGCTGACTCTACCCCTGCTTTCATAAGGCCACCAGACTGAACTTCCTAAAATGCAAACCTGATCATGCCTTCCCCTGTATTGTAAGTTTTCACAGGCTCCTCATCTTTTGTGTCAGTGGTCTTCATGTCTGATTGTTTTTCACTTATATGGAGCTTAGGGCATGACAACATACAAACTGAATCAAAATACATACACACATATATTTTTAAAGATTTAGAAAAGGCTTCACAATCGACATTTACCTTTAGTATTGAAGAACCATCAGAAGATTGAGGGAATGTGGGTGTTTGTACAGAGACCATCCCTAATCTAAGTTTACTAGCAATTAGTTTCATGGTGACTCATCTACCTGACAGAGAGAAAGCCATCAGAGATACTGAACAGATATACAGCATAATTAATGCCAAAGTTCAAGAAGATTTACTCCAGCAGGAATATACAGGGTGAACTCAGGGAGAGACATGAGAGGATGTTGACAGTTTAGTCAAGATAGCTTAGTAAAAATCAAAGAAAGAGTTAAGCATCCACATTGCATAGTAGCCATTAGAGAATGAAAAGAATTTGAAACAGCAATGGTGTTTCCAAAATACCAAAAATGGTAATTGACCGAACGTGAAAGGAACAATGGAGAAGGGTCAAATATGACTCTGAGATTTGAGAATTTTACCCTAAATTATTATAGCTAATGTAGCAAACAGACTTACAAAAGAGGGAGTAAGAAATGTATGCTCTTTGATGACTCCCTGGATATGAAGAACGCCATATATCAAGTGAAAATGCAGTTGTATCCTGTTTCAAAAATTCTTTAGGCTTTTAAGGACAAATATGACATAAATAAATGCTTTTGATCGGAGTGGCAGAACTTGCTAGTTGTCCACTCAATAGATTTTCTTTCTTTTATTCTTACTAACAGCATATGGACCAGTGTTGTGCCTAATCAAAGGGTTTCTGTTTCATAGCTTTCTTTCTTGCATCCAGGAATAGCCATTTCACACCACTTTGATGATGAAAATTAATCAGTAGAGGATTTCTAAGTCTTTCCGGATGTAGGAATTATCCTCTCTTTGCTATTGTTTCCTTCCTCTTGCCTGAAAAATGCAAATGGGAACTAGAGGTGGACCAACCTTCCAAAGCACAGATGACCAAGAGAATGAAATCATAAACTCAAAGGGTCCACTGATGATTTGGGGGCCACTGCAGTAGGGCATGCTTCAACAGACTTGAACTTGAGCTGTCTAGGCTATCTCTGGGCATCTTGTCACCGTGGTTGACTTACTTTTGTTACTCTGGTTGGGTTTCTGTTACACGTAGTCAAAAGCAACCCTTTATTGATATACTTGCCTTACAGAAACTTAGGAATTTTATTGATACGTTGTATTGTGATATTCATACTTAGCTTGATTTGAAGAAGGGAAATTTTGCAGAGTCCATTATAAGAGCCCACAGTATGATTTTGTCACTTCTCCTTCCAATTTGACTCCCTCCCATCACATGAGAAACCATAATCCTTGAAAAAAGGAGATTCAAGAATAGTTTCTAGTGTTTGTGTCTTAGCTTCTCTCTGATCTTGCATAATCCCAAAACTCTACCCTTTTTGACGTAAAGTTAGTATTTCCATTAGAATGTTACAATTTATCTAATTTTACGTATGGTTTGTGGGGAAGGCTTAGTTCTTATTAGATTGTCATAAAACAATATAGGAAGAAGGATGCAGAGAAATAGCAAAGGTATTTTCAAGTAATTAGTTAGAACTACAGACAGATCAAAAAGAAAGCCATTGTGCAAATGTCAGGCCATTCAAGGTTATTTCACCTTGAGGAGATAATGTCAGATCCTTGCCTTGGATATAAAAGAAGTTTTGAAAGTCTTTCTGTCTATTTTCCAAATCCTATCTGAAGATCATTTCTGATCTACGAAGTTTTTCCTCTGTTTGCAGGGGAAAAAAAAGAAAAACAAAGACAATATTTACATATATTTTACTCAGCTGTATTTACTAAAAAAAAAGTTACTTAATTTGATATTTACTTTTCCTGTTTGTCTTGGTATACAAATAGACTTTTTAATGAAAGTATTGTGATTTTCAATAATAGGTGTAGTTTTTAAAATATTACATGGAGAAATAAACATTCTGCCACTTCATTCTTTTCCCTATTAAATATATTGTGCATTAAAATAAGCATAACAAATTTGTGAAATCAATTAATTTGGTTTTATTGGTTGTGAATCCAAAATCAGGCTTTAACCTTGTGCCCCTCAAATAAAATTTCTTTATTTTTATTTTTATGTTTTTGAGAGAGAGTCTTGCTCCGTCCCTCAGGCTAGAGTGCAGTGGCGCGATCTCGCTTTGCTGCAACCTCCGCCTTCTGGGTTCAAGCAATTCTCATGGGATTACAGGTGTATGCCAGCATGCCCAGCTAATTTTTGTATCTATAGTAGAGATGGGGTTTCACCATTTTGCCCAGGCTGATCTGGAACTCCTGGCCTCAAGTGATCCTCTCACCTCAGGCTCCCAAAGTGCTGGCATTACAGGCATAAGCCACCATGCCTTGCCTCAAATACAATATTTTATTTTATAACAAACCGCCAATCCAATCTTAAATGTCACTCTGTCCAGGTGCCAAGTGCTATAGCTTCCTCTGTCTATAGAGAAGATAATTTAATAATTTGCAAACTTCCAAAGCATCATCTCAAGACTATTTCATCTCATCCTCTTTTCTTCTTTCTTATGCTTCTAAGAACACATGTTCAGTTCCTTTTATACACCAATCACCAGCTGGTCATAGTGGTGTGCACCTATAATCCCAGGTACTCGGGAAGCTGAAGTGAGAGGGTCACTTGAGCCCAGGAGGTCAAGTCTTCAGTGAGCCATGATCACAGCTCTGCACTCCAGCCTGGGTAACAGAGCAAGACCCTGGCTCTAAAAAATAAAATAAATTATGCCAATCACTGCGCAAATCCAGGAGCATGGAAAGAAAAGGGTGGAGAAGAAAGAGGAAAGAGATACCAAGGCTCCAAGATCAAGTAGCTCACAGTCTGTGGGGAAAGCAAAGGCAAAACAGCTCCACTGCAAAGTGATGCTGTTAAAGTCTGGAATGGATACCCTGGAGCAGGGAGGAGGGCGTGCTCAACTTTAAGAGTGTCAGCTATATATTCTGAGAAAAGCAGCTGAGTCTTGAGCAGTAAAAAATGGTGCTTCCAGTGGGTTAGGGAAACGAAGGAAAGTCATTCCAAACACACACAAAGACTTCTAAGTATGAGAGGTTTCTGTACGTTAAAGGAACTTAAACTAGTATGTAGAGGAGTTGCAGATTAAAATCCAGTGATGAAGGGCCTTGTTTACTTTATAAAATAGTAGTCTCCAAATCTTTAAAAATATATGTATGTGTGTATTTTGATTCAGTTGGTATGTTGTCATGCCCTGAGCTCCATATAAGTGAAAAACAATCAGATATGAAGACCACTGACACAGAAGATGAGGAGCCTGTGAAAACTTACAACACGGGGGAAGGCATGATCAGGTTTACATTTTAGGAAGTTCAGTCTGGTGGCCTTATGAAAGCAGGGGTAGAGTCAGCAGACATTATATGGTGGGGACCAGCTGAACAATTGGCAAATATAGGTATACTTAAACAAATAGAGAAGTAGAATTAGAGATAAGGTACACTTCTATGACACTTATGAGGCAGTCAATATGGGAGGAGGTGGTCATTTGTTGGGGAAGAAGATGAGTTTTAGACTCATTGCATTGAAATTGTCTTGGGATAGAACATGGAATTACAAGTATTTATAATATAAAAGAAAATTTATGATTAGGATACCATGGAAATTAAGTATCTGTGTACCTGGGTGGTAAAGGTAATACCCTCTTACTTTTTAAATTGTATTACTCAGACAACCTGTTAAAATCGTAGGGTACATTTTACTTTCTCAAATGTAAAAATCTTATTTAAAATCTTAAATTTAATCCGAAGTTGATGGGAAAGAAAGATTAAGAAATTAAGGAGTTCAGAGTGATAGATTATATGTTACCCTAACCCACCATATTGATTTCAATAAAGCTGTCTGATATGGTTTGGCTCTGTGTCCCCACCCAAATATCATCTTGAATTGTACTCCCATAATTCCCACATGTTGTAGAAGAGACCTGGTGGGAGATAATTCGAATCATGGGGGTGGTTCCCCCATACTGTTCTCATGGTAGTGAATAAATCTCATGAGATCTGATGGTTTTATCAGCAGTTTCTGCTTTTGTATCATCCTCATTTTCTCTTGCCACTGCCATGTAAGAAGTGCCTTTCACTGCTCACCATGATTCTGAAGCCTCCCCAGCCATATGGAACTGTAAGTCCAATTAAACGTCTTTTTCTTCCTAGTCTCAGGTATGTGTTTATCAGCAGTGTGAAAATGGACTAATATAGTAAATTGGTACCAGTAGAGTGGGACGTTCCTGACAAGATACCTGAGAATGTGGAGGTGACTTTGGAACTGGGTAATAGGCAGAGGTTGGAAGAGTTTGGAGGGCTCAGAAGACAGGAAAATGTGGGAAAGTTTAGAACCTCCTAGAGACTTGTTGAATGGCTTTGACAAAAATGATGCTAGTGATATGAACAATAAGGGCCAGGCTGAGGTGGTCTCATATGAAGATGAGGAACTTGGGAACTGGAGCAAAGGTGACTCTTGCTGTGTTTTAGCAAAGAGAATGGTGGCATTATGCCCCTGCACTACTGATTTGCAAAATTTTTAACTTGAGAGAGATAATTTAGGGTATCTGGCAGAAGAAATTTCTAAGTAGCAAAGGATTCAAGAGGTGACTTGGATGCTGGTAAAAGCATTCCATTTTAAAAGGGAAAAAAAGAGCATAAGAGTTTGGAAAATTTGTAGCCTGATGATGCAGTAGAAAAGAACAACCCATGTTTTTGAGAAGAAATTCAAGCTGGCTGCAGAAATTTGCATACGTAACAAAGAGCCATGTGCTAATCTCCAAGACAAAGGGGAAAATGTGCCCAGGGCATGTAATAGGTCTTCATAGCAGACCCTCCCATCACAGACCTGGAAGCCTAATAGGAAAAAATGGTTTCCTGGGCTGGGCCCAGGATCCCCATCCTGTGTGCAGCATAGGGACTTGGTGCCCTGTGTCCCAGCTGCTCCAGCTGTTGTTAAAAGTGGCCAAGATACAGCTCAGCTCATGGTTTCAGAGGATGCAAGCCCCAAACCTTGGCACCTTCCACATGTTGTTGAGTCTGCAGGTATGCAGAAGTCAAGAATTGAGGTTTGGGAACCTCCACCTAGATTTCAGAATATGCGTGGAAATGCCTGGATGCCCAGGCAAAAGTGTGCTGCAGAGGCGGGGCCCTCATGGAGAATCTCTGCTAGGGCAGTGCAGAAGGGAAATGTGGGGTTGGTGCCCCCACACGGAGTCCATACTGGGACACCTCCTACTGGAGCTGTGAGAAGAGGGCCACCATCCTCCAGATCCCAGAATGGTAGATCCACCTACCTACAGCTTGCACCATGCTATTGGAAAAGCCACAGATACTCAAAGTCAGCCCATGAAAGCAGCCAGGAGAGGGGCTGTACCCTGCAAAGCCATAGAGGGGGAGTTGCCCAAGACTATGGGAACCTACCTCTTGCGTCAGCGTAACCTGGATGTGAGACATGGAGTCAAAGGAAATAATTTTGGAACTTTAAAACTTGACTGCCCCACTGGATTTTTAGACTTGGATGGACTCTGTAACCCCTTTGTTTTGGCCAATTTCTCCCATTTGGAATGGCTGTATTTACCAAATACCTGTATCCCCATTGTATCTAGGAAGTAACTACCTTGCTTTTGATTTTACAGGCTCATAGGCAGAAGGGACTTGCCTTGTCTCAGATGAGACTTTGGACTGTGGACTTTTGGGTTAATGCCAAAATGAGTTCAGCCTTTGGGGGACTGTTGGGAAGGCACAATTGGTTTTGAAATGTGAGGACATGAGATTTGGAGGGGCTAGGGGTAGAATGATATGGCTTGACTCTGTGTCCCCACCCAAATCTCATCTTGAATTGTATTCCCATAATTCCCACATGTTGTGGGAGGGACCCAGTAGAAGATAATTTGAATCATGAGCATGGTTTCCCCCATACTGTTCCAGGGTAGTGAACAAGTCTCACGAGATCTGATGGTTTTATTAGGGGTTTCTGCTTTTGCATCTTCCTTGTTTTCTCTGCCACCACCATGTAAGAAGTGCCTCTCACCTCCCGCCATGATTCAGAGGCCTCCTAGCCATATGGAACTGTAAGTCCAATTAAACCTCTTCTTCCCCCAGTCTTGGGTATGTCATTGTCAGCAGCATGAAAATGGACAAATACATTGTCATTTCAAGGTTGCCTTTTTACTTAGTGCCAAAACAGAATTCTAACCAGAATTACCAACATTTCTTTCAGTTGTAAATGATTTCAAGTACTATTGTTTACTGTCTTTACTTCCCTCAAAACCATTTCTTCTACTTGTCCTTCAAAGAGACTACTGGGGCTACAGCTAGATAGAATTGATAATTCTGAAATATGTTATTTCATTTATCCATGCATCCGTTTTTCACACACAGTGAACCACATGAAATTCAATGACAGATGGTAATGTATCAGTGTTACAGATTACTTATTGTCCCGCTTCAAAGTCAGTGTATAAACCTAAATGGTTAAAATAATTTTTTAACTCTTTCAATTATATCTCAGAGACTTCCTAATAAGAGAAACAGCTAGTGTATTCCTAGCCTTTAGACAACAACCCCCCCTACTCCTCCTCCCCTGTCATACACACACACACACACACACACACACACACACACCCCAAGTTACTGAAATTCTACTCAGGCTTTAGGAGGAGACTAAATAACCCTTCCAATGGTTGACAGCCCTCTTCACCCAGCATTTCTCTTTTCAGTCCTAAACCCTTTGTGTTTCACTTTTAGCTTTTAGTGGTGGTAGATAAAAAATGCTTATCAACTGTTCTCTGAATAAGAAACTTAAAATACTCATAGATAATCTCAAAATCGTTTCTTATCCAGAATAATCCCCAATCTTTGACCTTTCCTCAAAGGTATTCTTTTCCAAAACTTACATAATCTTGGAGGCTTTCTTCTGAACGTTTTTGATGCTTTTCACACATATTTTTGGCTGTGGATCTCAGAAGTGGGCAGAGTAGTCTGCCTGGTGGGAAACATATTAAGAACCATTGCTAATGAGGACCACGATTTATATTGTTGCCGCTTCATGTATATCAATATCATGCTTTTTTCTAATGAAAACTGCAACTTTACTAATTCATTGACAGTTTGCATAGTTCCACTATAGAGCATATGTATTTTCCTGCATGTAACTGGGGAATCCCCATGGTGTTTGTGTAGTTTGACTGTCTCTGTTTTTGTCACAAGCAAACATGAATGTCCATATCTGTCATGCTGGAAGTTGATCCAGCATAATTGTGGGTGTATCTTCTACTTATACTAAAACTCTTTATAATTCTTAGTAAGTCCCCCAAATTGCTAAATATCATTACTTTTCCCAGGTCTGTTTTGCAAGCTCTCTCTTTTGTGAGCCAGCTGTGTATATTATACATTGAGTCCACAGCTACCTCTCGCGGAGGCCACTTATTCACTGATGACCACCCTTTCGGTATAATTTTCAGTTTTGTGTCCTTTTGGATCCCACCCTAGGGTGAGCAATTGGTAAAACTGGAGAGTGGGCTAGTGGCTAGAAGCTAATAAGAGGAGGAGTTAATTAAGGCATTCGGGGGACTAAAGTAAAAGATGAAAGCAGAATTTTTAAAATGCTGGATAATAAAAGAACCAGAAATGGAGCCTATAAGGGAGTCAAACCTTAAGGAGACCAGAGGCAGGCACTGCACTCAACGTCATGAGCTGGTATCCAGTTTTCAAAGAAAGGACAACAAAAATACATGAAGGTAAATGGGTGAAGAGGAGCACCCGAGAACCATCTCTCCTGCAAGTAGTGTAGACTTAGCTTTCTGATCAGGTTTGGTAGTGTTCAGGATATGGCAGCCTGGCTTACAAGGCCTGGGAGAATAGATCAATCCTGGATGGTACAAATGCATTTCCCAATGGATTGCCTAGCACGTTATTACAGGATCAAATAAAAAAGAAAGTTCAAGTTGAGAATCATTATCACGACCCATTGCTTCTACCAAATCTAGCACTATCTCAAAATTTTTTTAAAAGGTTATTGCCTAGAAAAATAAAAACCCAAAGCCCTTTTTATTGTCCTGCAAGTCTATTTCTGGGATTAAAAATTACAGACTCTATATTCTTAAATATGTCAAGATCATTTTCTAGCTCTTTAAACAGGCATCCTTATCCCTGCTACACACAATACATAAGGGAACATTAAGCCCCGTGTTTCATATGCCATCCCTTACTATATGCAGCCCCCTAGAATACACAATAAAAAGATAAATGAAAAGCACATTAGAAATGCACCTAGTGGTGGGAATCCAGCCAGTGGTGGTTGCAGATGTTTTGTTTGAATCAGTGGCTGTGTTGAGGAGGAAAATGCCCATTATAGAAAAGGGAGTACTGCCAAAGAATTTGGCGAGGAAAGATCATAGTCTAACAAATATCTTTTATCTCAAATGTGCATATTAAATATATGTGTTTCATAGTATTTTCCTCCAGCTTACCTTATTTGCTACATAAAGGTTATTGATTGTATTTATGCATCATTTATAGTTATTCTTTTGTCTTATTTTATCAATAACTTTTGATTGTTTGGAACAGTAAGCTAAACAGTGTCTGAATTTGAGTTGATATCCCACTGCCTTCAGTTAAAAGATTCTATAGTTTTCCAAATCCCAAAATAACGTACATGGCTTCATCTACCTTTCCAGACTCATCTTCCACCTCACCGTAATACACCATATGTTCCAGCCACACTGCATTTCCCCCTCATCCCTGAATAGCCGTGTTCTATGATGCCTCCTGTTCCTACCTATGCTGTTCCCTCTGACTGGAATATCCCAACTGTTTCTTTTCTCTTCCTGCAAACATTAACTCACCTGCTAGGTACCTTCTCTAAAGAAATTGCTGCGGGAAAACTTCTCTAATCTGCAAGCCTGAGTTAGATACACCCTTGTCAGTGTTCCTTTACCACCGCACTCACGTTACTGTGAGTAATTGATCACAAACTTTTTTGTGTGTGTGGCATCCCCCGCTAGACTGTGAGTGCCTTAAAAGTTCTCTAGGATCTATAACAATATCTGGCACATAATGGGTGCTTAACAAAAGCTTGATTAATCAATCAGTTGGACAATGCAGTTTACCATCCTAGAATATGAACACGATCCTGGAATCTCCAGATAAGTAATTTATGGCTGAACTATTCAGAAAGGTTCCAAAGAGCCTGATGAGCTTGAAGAAGAAAATACAGGAAAAAATAAAGCAAGGCTCAATTTACAGTATAACTCATAGAAAAGCAGATGTTCCTGTTTCCAGAGAGCCCAGAGAGACAAATGGTTGGCTGAGCCTCCCAGCTGCTTGGCCTAAATGATATGGCTACAGGCAATACTGATTCCACAAATCAAGGTGTACAGCCTCTCTTTAACACATCCAGAGGCTACTATGAGCTGTGTACAGCCTCACCTTTAACATTTTCCCCCGACACGTGAATATTAAAGTAGAATACCAGATTATCCATAATTCTAGTAAAATGGACAAAAATGAGAGTCCTCTGCCTTGTACACACCAACTCTTTCTTCATTAAAACAAAACAAAATGAAGCAAAACCAGAAAACCAGCCTTGATTCTTTAAATACTAGTTAAGAAAGTATAACCAGCTCAACTCAACAGCTTTGGTTTTCAAGTGGCAGGAGGAAGAGGGAGATTCTGTGAAGGTGAAGCGTCCCAAGCTACGCTCACACGTTTTCCTTAGCTTCACCTGAGAGTCAACAAAAAGATATTTGTTATTAGCTTTATTAGTAATCTCTCCTGGCATTTGGAGCAGGTCCTGGGTGAGCCACATATTATTATATAAGTTTGGTACAAAAGTGACTCTGAATATTAAGACAAAAGAGACATGTTTTAGTTCTTTCAGTATTGTTTTGTATGAGGAATGTAAAATTTAAAAAAAAATGCATTACGTGAAACAGCACATTTGTCAAAATGCTAAGGTAGTATGCAATGCAGAGAAGGAAAATACATTTGCCCAGTCTGCCTTCTGGAAATGGCAGAATTCCAGATTGTTTGGAATAAGAACCTGGGAAAGAGACGAATGCTTTGTGAACCCCTGAACACTCCAACTCAGTGTAGTTAAAATGGCTATTGTCCCTAATGATAAAATCAACCGTTTATGATTCTGTTTTATAGCTTGCAGGTCCCTTTCCTTCTCTGTTGAAAAATCTCATATTAATAAACATAAATGAAAACTATTTCTGGTCTAAAATTAAACCCTATACCTTCGATGGATCATTAAGCCCCGCTCACAGATTCTTTCCTTGGTCCAATCTGAAGTTTCTGTGGTGACAATGTTAATTTTTTTTTAACTCCCAGCAACCATTTTAGTTCAATTTCTTTGACAGAGACTCAGAGGGAATAAAACAACTTAGCAGGACTGGCCTTGGTGCTTTTTATGCCCCAAGCAAGCAAACAAGAATAAGATTACAGTGGCCCTGAATGGAATCAGAAATGGGAGAGAGGTTTTCTCCCCCCACACGAGGCTTCTTGAAGAAAAACAACTTTAAGATGCAATCTGTAACATCTGGGAGAAAAGACACTCGACACCTGCTAGAAGTTCCTGTGATTTTGCAGTCTGTCCTGAGCATCGACACCTGAAGATAGAGCCCTTGAACTTCTGTTTCCTCCTGGACACGAGTAACTGCCTGGTTTTGAATTTGGGAAGCTGGAGGCACCGAGACTCATTGACAGACACATAGGAGATGCCCAGGGCTGCTTTCCATTTGAGCCCGAAGTTTTACATTTTAAGAAGACAAATGAACAGCATTACCTGTTTACTTCAGTATTGACAAAGGGAAAGCCTGTGGCCCCTCCTGCACCTGTTAATACTTGCTCCTTATACTGATGTGACCCACGCAGCTGCTCATTTCAATTAGCCCAGGGCCAGTCTTGGCATTTACCCACAGAAACAATACCGCACAAAGAAGCGCCTCTGTGCATTCCCGCTGGCATTCTTCCAAGTCACACTCAGCTTCAGCACACTTTACCAACCTGTCTCTCTGAGTGCAAGATCTTGCTGGACATTTAAGTCCCTAAAAACTCAAGGAATCCTTTTGTTTCATTTAATAGTTCTTTTTTAGAGATGGGCCTCACTCTGTCGTCCAGGCTGGAGTGCAGTGGCACAACCGCAGCTCACTGCAGCCTCGAACTCTTAGACTCAAGGGATCCTTCTGCCTCAGCCTCCTGAGTACTGGTTCTTTTCAATGTTCTTTCTGAAATTTCATTTGTTCTTTGCACCTCTATTTTTTTCTCAACCTTTATTTTTTCTCCTCTCTACCTCTATACAGGAAAGGGCCCTCGTTTTAGTGTTCACTGTGTAGCAACAACAAAAGAACAAAAAGATGAAAGAAAGCAAAACACTGATGTTAACTTTTCCTGGTTTGTGAAATAAACATAATCTCAATAAAAAAAGATTGCCCAGCCTGTGTCTCTTTTTTTCAGTGTTAAATTTGTTTTCAAAATTAGGTTCTTCGGTTAGAAGGGATCATAGACCTTCCCACTCCACTCACCATGATCATTACTATTTTTTTTTTTTTTTTTTTTTTTTTGGTCAGGGGTAGGGTGAAGACAATTCCTTTGCTTCTATTCAGTGATGAACATATCTGCTGCAACTTACTTCCTGAATTACTACTGAAAGCACCACCATTCTCTCCCTCTCTTTCCCAAGCACCATCAGACATTACTTTTTCATATGAGTTATATTGAATGTGCCCTTTCATGACATGCCTAAGAGATGCTTCAAGACATTTCTTTGTTCGCCACTTCCCAAGTCTTCAATGTTGCTAGCACAGGAAATTTATTACCTCATGGGCAAAGACCATGCTCTTACTTTTAGTGAAGCTCTAATCTTGCGGGGAGACATGTGATATATGTCCAGTGCTGGAAAAGTTCCTTCATTCAAATGGTGAAGGGCGGGTCCCTTCCAAACTACTTGCGTGTTGTATCACACAGGGACAGTGAAATATCCTGCCCTGGCCCATGATGGAGAGTTACTTTCTTTCGCTTCATGGTGGAAATGAGCCAGCTCACTGAGTCTGTCTTGTGTCTATGGAACCATCTGGAACAACTTATCAAGGGGTAGGCAGACATGTTTACCATGCCTTCACCGCCTCCATAAACTGGCCTCAGTGGGTCACTTCTTCCCCATTTGCCAGCAGATACATCTGCAGACAATCTTGTTTTTCAGCCTGAGTGTTTACAGATTTAGTCAGAGGGCAGGTTCTATAAAACTCCTATATCTGTATTTATTTGTTTGGCTGTCAAGTGCCCTGTAGTTTTTGTTTGTTCAGGGGCTGAGTTTGTAGCAGGTGTTTGGAACAATTAACAGAAGCAGAGATACCAGTAGTGGGCAAAGGTTGGAAGCATATAAAACAAAAGCTTGACATTTTCAAAAAACAAAGACCGGTAAATACTACACTTAAGAACTGCAGACTAGAACACACCAATAGTATTATGATAAAAACTTAATCTATTATAATTAAACTTTGAATATGTGCCTTGGCCATAAAATACTAGATGAAGTATAAAAACATCATTTTTCTTAATGTTTTATATCATTTCTTTTTACTACTAAAATCATATTCAGTAGCACTTTTAAAGCTTGAAAAGTGAGACATAGATCAGATCTGTCTATACAAATGACAGAATCAGTCCATTCTATTTGCCCTGGGCTGTGAAAATTTCCATACAGAGAGAACAACCAGGAATGCTTTGAGTGTTTTTGCTATTTGCAGAAACTTATAATCAGATGGAAGGAGTCTTCTTGATTCTGTGTGGGTGACTAAGATAGTTAATTGGAGCTATGCCAAAGAGTCTTTTTCATATCAAAGCAGTTTGGAGAAAATTATATTTATTTGGATGGTTTCACACTTTGAGTTTTGATTTCATTAAAATCAGCATGAATTTACAATTATAGATTTCTAACTTATTCCATAAGCGTAAATGCCAACTCATTTATGTTCTAACAAATAACACAAGCTCAAACACTTCGCCTAGAGAAGAATAACTGGGCCCAGCTCTCCCTTTTTCATCATTTCACAAAAGACATTTAAACAATTCTTCGAACTAATATTCATTGACCATCTCTTAAGTGGAAGGTGATGGGGTAATATCAGTAAGGAAGATTTGGCCCCTGCCTGAAGAAGTTCCCATTTCATTTGTAAAGACAGGCAAATTAAAAATTTAAAAAGACAATGAAATAGTTGATAGACTTGTGTACCAGGTACTCACAGATGAAGGTGTGGTATTTAATTCTGCTGCTAGAATCATGGACAACCTTGTTGAAATGTAACATTTTCACCAAATCTTGACATATGATTACAGAGAAGGCACAAAGTAAGTTAATAATGATTTTTGGCGCTTAAATTCACAGGCTATCATTGGGTGGATAATGAATATACCAGGGAATTGTAAAGCATACTGGGTAATCTCAGAAATGAAACAAATCATCATAGTTACAATGGTCTGGGTATCCTAGGAAAGAAGAAAGTCATTTCCCAAGAATGAAAGGGTTAGCAAGAGAGAAACAAAATGAAAAACTAAGAAAGGAATTGTTTGTAGAGAAGCACTAAAGGAGAAAAGAGCTAGAGAAAAGCCAAGAGTGCCCTGAAATTAGTAGTCATATCTAAAATGAATGAGGTTAAGTGGATTAATGAATGGTTTAGGATTCAAATCAATGTAAGCCCCTTCTCCTCTCCCTGAATCATCAAGGCTAAGAGCTCTCACTGACTTTCATCTTCTAACAAAGTAAGCCTAATTATCCCCAAGGACCTAGCCAAGTGGTTGATTAGTTCTCAGATTGGCCCATTGTCAGATAGATGTTAAAGTAAAATGGCATTCACCCTTCTAGCCAGGCTCACTGCATCCCCAATCCACATGGACTCTTCTTGGGTGCTTCATACTTACATATTTTATGGTACACTACTGCATTTGTTCAAGCATAGAAGTCTTCCCAGGCTAAGTGATGAGTAGATTCACATAGTAGGCCTCATTGTTATTGTTGACTAGAATATAGTGCTAGCACTAAACTGTATACTCTCTACCATCCTTTTACCTAGTGCACTTTCCATTAGGCTTTGCCACTTACCAAAGACAATATGATTATAAAGCAAAATTCATCATGTGTGACTATTATGCCACCATAAATTGATAATACTCCTTGGGAGAACAAACATACATCTGACTGCCTAGATACATGGCATTAAGAAAAATAAAACAATGCTTCATAAATATTGGATATTTCTCTTGCTTGTATAATAATATTCTTAGGAGCACAGGTCTTGTTTTTAACTTATTTGAACCAATGTTTGTTTTTATATTCATTCTTAATGTCCTTGCACTCTATAAAATAACTCTTTATGTATGTTTCCCTCGCCGAATCCTCCCCAGAGTACCATATCTTGAGTTATGTTTAGCCTACGATGATATCTGTGTGTTTGACTATGGAAAGCAGGCACTGAAACAGGCAATGCAGTCAGTGAAAATGTATGGGTTATCCCCACAAAATGAAAAAGGCGGACATTGTTTCGCCTGACGAAAACAAGCCAAAATGATTTGGAATTAATTATTTTGTTAATTCATCATCTAGCTAGGTCTACACCACCTGCCCATTCTAAAGTACACGCCTCTGTCAACCTTTTTTCACAGGCGCAGTAGCAGAACAGAGGAATTAGAATCAACAGATCTGGATTTAAATGTATTTTCACATATTGCCTCTGCAAACTTGGTAAATACCTCCTTGAACCTTATATTCTTTTTTTCTATAGGCTGATGATAATTGCACCTTCTCTGACTACCTTGTACAGTGCTTAGAAAAATTAAATAAGGGGGCGTATGTGCTGACTGTTCTGGGCCAGACAACAAAAGCTACTTCAGTTTCCAGGATTAGCAACCACAACAAAGACTCCATGCAAGGTGTGCAAGTAAGATGAAAAATATCTGAAGATAGAATGGGATATGGCTTCCTGATGACTTATTATTATTATTCCCCATGGTGTACACTTGAAGTTTGGTAGTCTTAGCAATCTAATAGAGCAAAAGCACTGACCAAGCCAAAAGACTCCAGAACCTCAGACTCCTTTTATAAGACATACCTTTTGTACCATTTTAGGCTAGGAAATGGAGTGATGGGAAATGGTTATGTACGGCCAAATAACCCAAATTTAACAACTTGTTTTATAATCTCCTGCCTGATCCATAATTCCACAACCTACTAATTCCATGTGTGATTTATTAGCCTTATTCAAAATTTTAATGCAACATACCTATATCCTATCAGAGGTGCAAAGATTTTTTGAAAATATGATGTTAATGTAAGGCATAATGGCCATTAAGTTTATATGATTTGAAATTAATTACAGAATCCTAAATCACCTCTAAATAATTAAAGAGCTCATTGTGAAATTGTGCATTGTCTAGAGCTTTAGAATTTATTCTTTTTCTTTTTTGGTGTACTTTTGAAAATATTATTATTATTTAATACATGCAAAGACACCGGATATATGATAGTGGAAGAAATTCATGCTGCAGAATGACTGAAACAAATAACACTAGACACTTAAGATGGGTCAAAGTGGGTATTTGTATTGATGGGCAGTTAACTGAAACATGAAGCGCCACCATTTATTCCCCCCATCTCTAACCTAGAGCTAAGTGGTGCCACAGCCTAGGAATTCTTCTGCTCAGGATGGATGTAGACGATGATAGATACAGCAGAAATAGCTTATCATAGATCATGATCACAGCTCTTTTGGTTCCTAAGTTCTTGTCCACAGGAGGAGGGGGAGTTTTGGAGCAACAGTAAAACATGATTTTATAATAATACACCAACTACTGCAGCCCTGACTCTGACCCAGGATTACAGTCATCATGACTCACTTTTTCCAGATTTTGGCATTCAAAATAGGGCTTCTCCCTTCCTGGCTCACTTTTCACAGCCTCTTTAAAACCAACTTTAGGATTTATCTCTTTCAGACTTACATCCCAAGACCTGGTTTGTATTATAAATACCTTACTTAATTTATGGTGATAGAATGAATTCATACTTATGACTCAAAGTTCCTTTATGGCAAGAGCTTGGTAACAAAAATATGCTTAGTGTCAAAACCTTAACACATTTATATGAATTTTATTTTTTTTCCAAAGGAAAAAAATCTTAACAATATTCTGCAGGAAATTTCTTATGCAGTTTGATTTCTTTCAGTGAGATAATAAGATAATCACAAATGAAAGTTTGTATCTCCCCAGCAACATACCACACTAGGAGTCTGGAAGGTAGAGTAGTAAGAACATTCCAATGAGGTCTGGAGAGCTTTGTTTTAACCTGGGTTTTGACCACGTAGCTTTATGTGGGCCACTTAGCTCCCTGGGACTTAGCCTTATTACTTAAAGAATGGGTTCCATGATACTTAAGGTCCCTTCTTAATAAATTTTCTCATCCATAAGATAAAGGCAATAATGGTGGCCATCTATAGGGTTGCAATGGGGATTAGATGATATTCAACACAGAGTTTATTGTAAGGATGTTAACAGAAGCTCTATAAATTAATGACTTCTACAATAATTATTTCATTAGGTATCCTAGCTATTTATTTCAAGACTAATATGTGATTACAGTGAGAATATGCCACATAGTCATAGTTACCTTATACCGCATAAATATGTAAGCTCTGTATATAATAGATGAGTTCGTACAATAGGTACAAAATATACTGAAAATGAAGACCAGAACATTGGAGTTAAAGTATCTTTGAAGCTTAGATTGAACAAAGTGACCATTACTATTTTATGAATATGCAACAACAGCCAAACAAGTCTAACAGGTTTGGTGTTCCCTCTAATCTTGCTTGTGTGTGTGTGTGTGTGTGTGTGTGTGTGTCTGACTGGACTTGGACTTGATAAACTGATGTGGTCAGCACTACCGGGGAGCTTCTCTTTATAGACATAATTGGTGGATATGGTTGCTTGGCCTCCAACATTGCTAAGCCCAATATTTTCCTTGAACCTGCACAATTTATTCAGATCTCAAGAAAGGCACGCATTGGAGAAATAGAGTATTTCTAGCTCTTTCTTTTCACAAACAGGTTTGGAAGTATTTTTTTTTTCGTGCTGATAAGTTAACAAAAAAGTTCTGAGCCAAAGTATTTTAATGTGATTCATAAAGACATTAACCTACACTAATGTTTATAGATATGAATATTAATCTGTAATTTTTTATTTACATGTGTAATTCATATATTCTCCTGTGGCACAGAAAGTTTACTTCCTCCTTTTTTAAAATGCTAGCTCATTCTCATCTCTGATACCAGCTAATAAAATACAAACACGCTCAGGCAAATTTAGTTGATTGATTCTTTAATAGCAACTTGAAGTCTGAACTGAGGAAAGAATTGAAATGTTTACAAGGCAAATGTATACAAATTAACACCATTTTCTTTCCTGGGAAGAAATGGTAACTTAGTAGGACAAGACATATAATGTGTGGCTGTAAGGGCACAAAACTAATTAACAAAACAATTAAATTAAATTGCATCAAACTAGAAACTGTTTTTCCAAAGTAGTTACTTCACCGGACAAAATGCTTATTCTAACAAGGCTGACATAAGGCAATGCATTCTGAGATCTCTTCTCTTGGAGTTGGTTGGGTTCATGGTCAGTTTCAATTCAGAAATTTGAACAATATACAGATTCACTTGAAAACTAAGCTTTCAGTCTTGATTATTCACCTTCTTTACAAGAATGCCTACAGATAAATTTGGGCTTTTTCCAAAAATAAAATGCAGCCTCAAATAATCGATAGTCATTTTTTAGAGATATTGGAATGGCATGTAAAACAGAATCATAAGTCCTTCTTGTAACACACAATGAAGCATTTTTTTTTTTTTAAGTACCAGAAAGCATCACCAGAATGAACATAAAAACAAGTGAAAGGCTGTGAGTATATGTCAGTGATTGCACTGTGAGCAGCAACAGGCTAGAAAGTTTCCTGGAGAAGGTAGGAGGAGAGTGAGGCCTTGGGTGACAGATGAATATGTACATAACATTACAGAGTAAAATAATATCCTTTACACCTAGAAAAAATCCTGTCTTTTAAACTCCCCAGTTGTACTGATGAGAAAACTTGAGAGTCAAAGATACGTTACGACTTTCTCAAAAACATCCAACTAGTTAGCAGAGCAAGGATCAGATTTACTAAGACTTGGTTCAGGGCTCTTTTCATGATAGTGGGAATAACACTTCTCTGTTCAATCAAACCCATAAGTGGTTTGGTGTATAAAATAGGATGGTTCTAGTTTACTGAATTGATAGGACTGACAGATTGTTTTAATGTTAAATTCAAATCTAGAAGTACATTCTGTCAACATCTCTACTTTTATTTTGTTTTCAGGTCTATTTGCAAATATGTCATATGTTTTTCAAACTAAAAAAAAAAAAGCCCTCTTCGTATTTTATTAATTTCTAGATAATTATGACTACACTCATAAAAATGTATAGAATGACTAACATTTAATACTATATTGCCGCTGTGGGGAATTTTCAGTTGTGTAGATGAGGTGCTGTCTTGAGATACAGCTTGATTACCTTTAAGGGAAACAGAAAGAAAGGTTACATAAGGCCAAGTTTCTCTAGGAGGAAAGCATTTTTCTTCTAGCCATCAGCACACTTACAAAATTCACATCTTACTGCAGAAACAGAGTTGAAACTGTTAAAGCTGCTGTGATTACTATAAAGAGTCCCAAATATTGAACTAGATGGAGTCTATCCCAGGAAAAATAATCTTCTCAGCCTGTGTTATGAAGGGGTTAATTATGAGACCTGAGATAAGGTGTTCGCACATCTAGGCACTTCATCAAGCCATGGAGTCAGGAAACAAGGAAGAATAGATGAAGGTGCTGGGGATAATAATCATGGCAAGTAATGATTTCCCTAGAGGTGAACTGATCTATGGCCACAAGCAAAGAAAAAAAGGCTAGAAAGTACCATAACATTACCTTGGAGTACTTAACAGACTCAAAAGCAGTAACCCTGTGTCAAAAAAGGCCCATCATCCTGCTCATTTTAGGTAAAAGAGTTATGCCAAAGTACAAGAGGGGAATGCAAAATTCACATATGAAATTAAACAGCTGAAAGGTATGATTTAACAATGCTCAAAACTCAATAAGCCAAAGATAAACAGCAAATTAGATGACTCAATGTCAGGAGGAAAAAAACATCTTCCATCGATCCCATCGTCAAAAATTAATCTGCCTGAGAATGCCCTCTGCTCCAATCCCCGAGCTGATGAAGAGTGGAGGAATAGAGTAAAACCTATGTACCAGCGCTTCACCTTCAGGCTAGACCCTGATTACAATCTCCTGTGAGACATTTCAGCATGAAGCGCCTCTCATGTTGGGACTGCAAAATTAAATTGCGATCAATACTTTACAAAAATAATTGGGGAAAAATGTTCAGAAGTCAGAGCTGCACTGTGTGGCCACAAACATATGAAAGTTATTTTTTTTTTCTACCTTTCTGGGGGTTATTCTTCAGGATAGATCAGTTCAAAGGTGTCTCTTGACAATAGTGTTCTCGGAATGGTTTTCGCTCACCTTGTTAGGGAATTTTAAAAGCAGAGCAGCATTTACAGCCTACCAAGAGTGTTATCTTATTGCTGCATTTTCAGTTTTCTTTCTTTGGAGTGCTAATCTCAGCTCATAAATTCTTCCTCTCTCTTCTCACTTTGATGTTAATTTAAATTTCTTTGCAAGTTAATTCTCATCGTCAAAGGGAAAAGACAAAAAAAAAAAAAAGTTGTATTGCAACGAAATGAGAGAAAAACCACATACACACAAAAGCTTTGGTAGATTTTTGAAAACTTTGCCTAAGATTGGATTCTGAATCTCTCAATACATTTCAATGCTGAACTCTGTAGTTAAATTTAGGGTAAAATATATTGAATTAAACTCTTTACTGCCTTAAGCAATGTTTAGTATTCAGCTTTTCCTGCTTGTCTGCCTCTAAATAAGGTCTTATTTTTGGCAAAGATTTACTTTTTAATCCATAACATGAGGAGGAAGTGGAAAATGTAAATGCCTATGTGAAATTCTTGCTTTTTCAATAAATGGTCATTTTTGGTTTTGTTATGTAGAAAGTTCAAAACATTGTACTTTTATAATTGAATTTTTGGAAAGGGCAAAGGTCTTTCTGGATTTTTATTCGTGGTATGGCTATTCCGACAAGACAGTCTACTGATTTTTCTCACATGAATCATTTCTTAGAACCTCAGTCACTCATACAGGGAAAAATAAAGCAACTGCATTAAGAATACATGATCAGAACCATACTGAAGAAGGTGGCCCATAACTAGCTAAAGGGGAGTACCCAAAGAGCGGTAATCAATTGCCTGCTGTCATCCTGGGGGAGGAGGATGTATTGGGTGGTGTACTATAGGGCATCATGACTGGATGAAGGAATTGAATGTGTGCTTATTAAGTGCAAAAATGACAACACTCGCTGGATTGCAAACACCTGAAAAGACCTGAATACCATTTAGAGTGACCTTCACCAAGGAAATGACAGCCTCCTTAAGAAGAGGGGGTAAGGAAGAAGTTTTATTGGGCACCCCAAATGAAACAGGCATCTTACAACTCATGATTTAATTATGATAAATTTCAACTTCCAAATGGTTTCGTTTCAACACTCTAAATGCTCTTAAACAACCTTTCCACAGTGCTATTTGGATCAGAAGATAGAATGCAAATTTATTTTAAGAGTTGCTGGAGGCGAACATAATAGAGATGAGGGAGAAGAGAAGGCAGAGGATAGGGATGGGGAGGAGAGAGAGACATGGACACTTCTCAGGGAAAACCTGCGGCCCAGCCTCCCTATTGTTTCCCACACCATGTACCACACACTCACACATCTTCCCCATTCTCACTCTGGAACACGCTTCACAGTCATAGCTGCCTCCCAACACTGACTCAGTCTTCAGGTCTCAGTCCACACATCTACTCTTCTTGAAAAATTGCCCTGAGCCTCCCCTGAACTCCATCATTAGGCTGCCTCACCCTGTGCATACAGTTATTATAACATTTATTACATTAAAATGAATCTTCCCTTCCTGATTAGATTGTGATATTTCTGATAGAATAGTCTGTCTCTTAGTCTTTTTTGTACACTCAGACTTTTGGACACAAATAAAACAATTTATTTATAACATTCTTTCACCAATTTAGTTTTCCAACTTTTAATTGCTCATGTGTCACATGGGACTTATCTGTTTGAGATCTGGTTTCCTTATTTCTAAAGTGAAAGGGTAATATTCAATGAAGTGTTTATTTTAGGTCTAAAATGTCTGGGTCAAAAATTTCAGGCAATGAAGATGATTAACCATTTTGCCAAAAAGCCAATCCAATGCCCACCCCAGCCACAACTGGTTCTAAATGGCATGAAATAGAACTCTTTCTTTTATTGTTGTTTATTTGCTTATTAAATGGAACCACCTTACTCTTGGTGCCAGCGATGGTTCCTCACCAGAGGCAACATGTATCTGATTGTACCACATGAAATTGATGTTGATTTCAAGTGGGTCAAACTAATATCTGGCTACCTAGAGAATGATGCCATGGTTTGATCATAAAACTTGAATAAGACCAATATGAGACCCTCTTAGAACTAAGTACTGAAGCAAACCAAGAACCAGGAAGTTAGTAGAATGTAGAAGCGGAACATATGACTCAAGAGGTATGAAGCAGAGGATGGGTCATAATGAGGAAGGACGAGTTATGGAGACATAGAGTTATAATCAGTTGAAACTGTAAAAAAATATAGTCTATTTATTACCAAAAAGCATGAAGTAATAAAAAGATATACACAATATACAGAGACTAAGCAAGTAGTAAAAGGAGAAGAAAATATCTGCTTGGAGAGCAACCGGACAATGTGAATGTTGGAGTCCTCTAGTGCATATGCTTGAATGCCAGCTACTACAGTTCCCGCTGCTATCCTGGAGCCACTGCCAGTTCAGATGATACTCAACAATGGTATGAGTTTCATACTTTTCTTCTCTCAAGATAGCCATGTTTCCATGACCCATAACTTCATGTTCCCAGAAGTAGTTTCTAGAGCTTGCAGCCAGATAAAAAATAAAATATGAAAACACAACACCAACATAGGATGTGACATCTTCATAAAAATGGCAGTTACAACTCAATAAGTGTCTATGACATGCCAAGTATTTTATGCATAATATTTACATGCTTTGTAGCCACTCTGGAAAATATTACTAGTGCCACTTTACAGATGAGAAGACTGGGACTCAAGTGTCGGAAGGGCTTGTCTATGGACACAAGTCTAGTGAGCAATAAAGCGGAATGCAAACCCAGCTCTACTGGTTCCAGAGCCTGAGCTCTTTCCACTATGGCACACTGTCTTCTCAACCCCTGAAACACGGAGTGACACTAGAATTAGGAAAGTTTACCTTGAATCACATGGTATAAATCATACACAACTTATCTACCCAATTAGAAGCATATGAAAGAATTCCCTATTTAGTTCTGCTTCTGATATTATCAGTGTAGCTGATAATGTCTTCAGGCCTCCAAGTAGGAAATACATCTTCTGTAATGCTAAATGTCTATTCGCTTTGGGCTAAGGTTCTGGAGAGAAGCACAACCTAAACCACTTAGTTTTGTTCTAAAAATCAGGGTCTTTCTGTGAGCCCCATGGGAATGCTACCATCTGACCAAAACAAAACCAGTAAGTGTTCTCTAATATGGGAAGCTTAAGCTGATCAGATAATGGCCAGAGTAAAAATCTGCTATGTTCATTTAAAGGACACTGATTGAGCTTTCTATATGTTTCAGATAGTCTCCTGTTTGCTAAGAATATAGCAATGGGTGTAACAGGCAAGGTCCTACTGTCACAGAATAAATATTTTAGTGAGGAAAACATTTTTTTTAAAGAGGGAGCAAATAAGTGCAATCATTTTGACTACTGTTAGCTATAATAAATAAAACTCTTCAAAAATAAATGAAATAGAATGAAGTAGAGGTAGGAGAACGATACTAGACAGGATTGTCACAGAAGCCTTCTATCATTATTTTTAATTAAGGCCTGAATGCTGAACAGGAATAAGCCACATACATATCTGGGAAAGAAATTTCCAGGCGAAGAGAAGAATGAATGGAGAGGCTCCAAGGCAGAGACAACCTTGATAAGTTAGCAGCACAGAAAGAGAGGAAGTGTGGCTTGAGTGATGTCACTGAAGCGCAGAGTTGGAGAAGATGAGGTAGCAGTGAATAAGGCCATGTCAGGAGTTGGGATTTTACTCTGAGGGCAAATGTGTCAATATTTTTTAAAAATTGAGCATAAGAATGACCTGAAGGCACATGGATGCATTGTGGTCACCATAGGAAGACTGTCTGTATTTACGGACATTTTTCCAGGTTGAACACCTCAGTATGACCACGATCACTTTGGTGAATGTATCACTGCCTAGTATCTGGTCCTTGGGTTTGAAGAACAACATTTGATTGTTTGATCACATCAAATGACAATGCATCTCTTTAAGGCTAAACATACGTTAATCAAGGACTTAGGGATCTATGTATTAATATAACTAGAAAATCCATATACTAATCTCCAATAAGAAATTATCAGAATCCAAAACCCTCAAAGTCCACTTGCTACCACCACTGGCAATTATCGCTACTTTGTTAATGAATCTGGAATAGCAGAAGACCATTGGCTAAAACTCTCTTCCCTGTGAACAGTGCTTAGATGAGCACGAGCCAAGCTGGCTCGCAACACTCTGTCATGGCCATTGTTCCATGATTAGCTTACCTGCTGTCTTGGTTCATTTCATGCTACTATAATGAAATATTACTGATACCTGCTGTCTCTGTTTTGTGCTGCTATAGTAAAATAGCACAGACTGGGTAATTTACAAACAATAAAATTTTATTTGGCTCGTGATTTTGGAGGCTGGCAAGTCCAAGATCAGATCTTCATCTACTAAGGGCCTTCTTGCTGTGTCAAAACATGGCAGGAGGAAGCACATGACAAAAGAAAGAACAAGAGGAAGCCAAACTTACTTTTATAACAAATTCACTCCTATGGTAACAGCATTATTCTATTCATAAGGGGAGAGGCCTTATGACTTAATCACCTTTTAAAGGTTTCACCTCTTGACACTATTGCATTGGGAGTTAAGTTTTCAACACATGAACTTGGAAGGACACATTAAAATCATAGCACCTGCCTTCTAAGAGAGTCTTTCATTAGATCTCATATATTCAATCAGATGATTGTGAAGTTTGCTGGCCTGGGAGCCATTCCACTTCCTTCCAATGACTTTGCATATCTCTTCTCAGGTTACATATTGATTTTTTTAATGTAACTCCAATTTCATTCATGTCTAGATTCTTGGGGGTTCAGCTTCCTGTAGCCACCGAAAACTGTCAGCAGCTGGAATAAGAAAAATGTAGAGCTAAATCAAATAATGTATTAAGTGAGTGTTGACATTCCTGACTATCAGAGAACAGGCACACTCACTAATTGTAAGTTAAGTCATCTCTGAAAGTATTTGACAGATTGACTTCCTTCCTTCCTGTGGTATCTATTTCTCTCAGACTTTGATTGTCTTAGTCCTGCCCCAACTATTTTGTTATGTGGACTACAGTCAGTGGGTTTGCCATAACCCATCCTAGACCCGCAAGTACATATTAGCTCAGGGAAGTCATTTCTGATGGATATTCTTCCTTTAAAAAAAGCAGTGCCCTCATTCTGATCTTTTATCACCTAGAAGCTCCTGAGAGGCTCATTGCCTTCTTCATATTCTAAATATATTCTGACCTCAAGACTCAAGATGTGGACCCACAGAATTTCAGACTGGGAACCACCCTATAAATTGTACAGCTGATCTCCCCAACTTTCAGATGTAGAATGGAAAGTCTGAAAGACTGAGCAACTTGCCCGATTTTGAGACCTAATTCATGGCCACAGAGAGCTAATATCCAGGTCTTCTGATGCCCAGTTGAATTTCCATTCCATAAAATCTTGCCAACGTTACCTGTTCTCTCAGGTCCTTGCCAGGTGACTGCATAATCAACATATTTGACAAAATCAATGTTGGGGCTGTTTGGCTAATAATGACTAGATATTACTTTCCTTAGATAACCTACTGGAAAGACTAATTCAGAAAACACGGTGAGTTAAAGTGACAATAGCTTGAGGCAGGATGTACCAGACATGTCAGACTCTTTTGTGTGAAGTGCCCTGACCTACAGCTCACGTTAAAGAGGTGGCACAATACAGACCTCATAAACCAGAACTGACTGAGTCAGCATGGGCATACAACCCAAGTCTGGTTAGGAACCGATGCTAAGGCCTGACATTAAAAAATGAGTAAATAAAATTCTCTTTCTTTGCAGGGCGTGGGGTGGGGGAGGGGGCGCGGTTTACAGTAATTTTATTGTTACAGAGAAAGCAGGCTGCAATAAGTCTACATAATTAGAGCAGATAGTGGTTCTTTCCAATGGGTGAAGCCTGAGCCCAGCTGGTAGCACACAAAGCCTAGAATATCCTCTTTCTTGGTACTTGCTTGTGTGCCTGACTCATGATGTGAGATGAGCGAACGCACAACCACATTCAACAAAGGGAGGAGGTCCAACTGGGCAGAGATGACATCCCAACAGGAGAAAATTACACAATCATTGAAGAGGATGCTGAGATAAAGTGCGGTTACTTACTCTCCATTATTCTTTGCCAAGGAGGGTGAGGGTATGGGATCAGCAGAAAGTTATGTTCTTTTTTTTTTTTTTTTTTGAAATGGAGTTTCATTCTCATTGCCCAGGGTGGTGTGCAATAGCACAATCTGGGCTCACTGCACCCTATGCCTCCCCAGTTCAAGCGATTCTCCTGCCTGAGCCTCCCGAGTAGCTGGGATTATAGGCTCCCGCTACTATGCCTGGCTAATTTTTAGTAGAGACAGGGCTTCACCATGTTGGCCAGGCTAGTCTCAAACTTCTACCTCAAGTGACCCCCCCAAAGTGCTGGGATTACAGTCAAGAGCCACTGCGCTCAGCCTCTTTATCCTTAAATAAATCCCTATAGGATAGGGTTGTTGGTCAATCACACAGTAGAATGGGATAAAAATTTACATTGGTTAAAACGCTTTGTGCGTAAGGAAAAGAACAGCAATGACAAAGAAGAAAAGGGAGGCTTTTGGTTTTCTTAAATAAGGCAGGAATCTGCATGTTTTCCTTGCTGTAGTGGCAGCAGACTCATTGGTTTTCATAAACATAAATTTCTGCAATATGGTCTGTTGATAAGGCTGCTCCATGATGGGAGGACGGACATGAAGCCAAATGTTCATGACACAACTAGGTCTTCTCTTAAACCCTCTAATGTGTGCTATTTCTCAAGAGGAACCCAACAGTGTATGACACATCAGTTAAAGTTTCTGAAATATTGCAATGGCATAATGGACAGATTTCATGGTGTGATGACTTTCTTGCACATGTAAACTCTTGGAGAAAAGTTGGATTAAAAGGACAGGAGAGAGTTTGGTTTAGAGCCACAACGTACCAGATGCCAGCCACGGATGCCTCTGCCCTATGTCACTACATGTCCTTTTCTGAGAAACATTCAGTCGCTGAGTGTTACACACTGTAGTTGAAAGAAACAACCCACTCACCACCATCCACCCTCTTTCTTTCTGTGTGAAGCTCCCAATAGCAGAGGCTGAAGACAGAAAGGTTGTCTCTGTTTTCTTGCACCAGGGTCATTACTTGGTGACCTGGTGAACGGCATGGACAAGGTAGCCCACGTTGCTGGAGGTGACCCCTGCCACAGACATGCGGCCGTCCTTTATCAGGTAAATGGAGGACTCCTTGGTCAGCCGCTCCACCTGCACAGGCTTTAGGCCTGTGAAACAAAACATGTCAATCTGGTCAGTGACGTGTGGCCAATTGTGGGTAGAACCCTCCTTCTTGAGGCTGGAGGCCAGCTGAGTCCGCATGCTAATGATGCGGTCGGCCTTGCAGTTAACTTCTTGCAACCATTGTTTTCGCAAATCTGGAGTGTTCAGAATGGTGGAAACAAACGGGTCCCATTGAGGGGAGGGTTGGAATACATGGAAGGATCAAGATCTTCAACTGTGATTCTACCCTCGTGGCTTCATCCGCGTCTTTGCAAACCGCAGTGAAGCTTGCCACACCCTCACTGTATAAGCCCATGTTCTTGGCGTATGATTGGCAGAGACAAACATTAACGCCCCCCTGTTCGATGAAGTGGCGCACAGCCCAGGCATCCTTGTAGCCATCGCCACTGGCAAAGCCTTGGTAGGCCATGTCGAAGAGCGCAAAGAGATTCTTTTTCTTCACCACTGTTGCTATTTCCTTCCACTGCTTGGGACCAGGGTCCATGCCCGTGGGATTATGGGTGCAGGTATGCAGAAGAAGAAGGCTTTGCTCCGGTATTTTTGAAACGTCCTCCACAGCGCCTGTGAAGTGAAAACCGCAAGTCTTGGAGTCATAACACTGATAACCTTGTCGCCACATGCCAGTATCCCCGAAGATGGCTGTGTGATGTCCCCAGGCCGGTTTGGGCAGAAAGATATCTCGGCTGAACTTAAGAAATCTTTGCAGGTAACTGGCAGTGGTCCTTAAGGCACCAGTTCCAGAAATGGTCTGCGCAGTGACAAACCGGCCACTTTTCAAGACTTAGCGGTTCTCGCCCAAGGCTACTTCTGCAGATGCCTTGCAAAATTCAGCCAGCGCCCCAATGAGGAAGCATTCCTTGTCCAAATTTTTGACCGCAATCTGGGCCTCTGCCTTGCGGACGCGAGGCAACACGTAAGGCTTTCAGTTGTGGTCCCGGTAGGCACTAACTGCCGGATTCATCTTTTTGCTATTGGTGTCCCTTTTAAAGGCTTCGGTGACTCGCAGAATCTGATCTGGTGGTCCCATCTCCACATGGGTCCACCAGGAGCTGGCTCTGGCAGGGGCCGCGCGGCGAGCCCCGGTGGAAGGCGGCGGCGATCCCGGAGAGGACGCGCCTGGAGCGCAGAGGGGCCGTGGTGGACCGTAGGAGGGCAGTGGGCAGCCGCAGGACGGAGCGGAGGGCAAGCATAAATTCTCTTTTTTAAGGAATTTATAATGGGAAATGTGGAGAGAAGCAGAGTGAGCAGGGAGAGCTGAAACAGGAAATAAGTTACGGGAGAATTCCAGAGAGTTCATGAAAAGGTGAAGTTATGAAGAAGCGGAAACTAAGATGAAGAAATCCAAGCTATTAGTAGGCAGTGGATTAAGTTAGATGTATGTTTATATACACATATATCTGTATATATACACATGAAAGAATGATTTATTTGCTAATGATAACTAGAGAAGCAAATATGCAGAATTTTAATCTTTGTTTGTAGCCTGGGAGGAAAACCAGATTAGTTACCACTTACTCTGAGGTCCCTAGAGACGGTTGGGGATGTATCTAGTTACTAAACCCCATTCCCCTCTGAGTCCTGGCTGCCAGGCCACATGGCTGAATGGCTAACCCTTGATTCTCATGAGATTATCACAAGCGTATCATTTTAATGTGTCATTATATACATAACTCAGATAAATTTCTACTCACTTCTTGGAAAACAGCCTAATGAAAACATAGAGATACTACAACTCACTGCTATATGCAAATTGCCCTCATTGGCAAGTAATTGTTTTATTTATGTAATAGACTAGCCTTTTGAAAAAGCGCACTGATGATGGGCATGGTTTCTGGTTATCCCAGTCCATATTAAGAGACCTGACTTGAACAGATTTTATGTTTTGTCTGTGATGTCTATATAAAGATATGATATTTTCAGGTATTTATTTTTAGGGATGAAAAGAAATCATTGTAAAGTGAAAAATAATGTAACATGATCAACATTTGTAATCATTTAAAATTATATTTGCAGTTGTTTTTACAGTTTTATTGATAATACATATCGAAATGAGTAAAAAATTCAATGGGAGTCAATGCCATTGGTACCAAATAAGAAAGAACATTACTACATTTTCTAACTTGGCAACATATCAGAATTGTGATTATCTAAAAGTTTTGTTATTCAATCAATGGGTGTTTTTATTTTAATTAAATACCTGTTGTTCTCCAGAGATGAGATTATCCTATGAAAACAGTATTTATTGGAAATTTTTTACTGCTACCAAGTACAAATCTTTTACAAATCTTTCCCGCCATCCATACCCACATCCTTCACCCTGTGGGCTCTCAGCGTATATGTCCGTGCATACCTTATGGCAGCAGGGGATAAATGCAGACAGAGGAAAAAAGAGCTAGCAATCCGAAATTATAGTTGTTATTTTAGCTGCATGCTGATAAAGTTGTAGATTATTCTCTCTTTTTTAAAAAATAAACTTTGACCTGAAACTCAAGAAAATTCTTGAAATCCAACTAGCTCTAATTGTTTCTAAATAAAAAATATAGACTGACATAAACACTGAATGGCTTCTGGGCAATGTATCGTTGCAGGTTAAATACATTTTGCCCTGAAGGCTGCAGTTCATAGTGTATAGATAACAAGAGAAATGAAATTGGTGATCTCAGCTAGTCCAGAGTGGATATTAGCATATATCACCAAACTGTCTCCAAATGTGACCCTATTTGCACTATCAGACTCTGTGTCCTCAGGAAATTGTTGCTAGTGAGAGAAGGGGGGGAAAAAAAGAAAAGAAGAGAGGGGCTGATACTGGTGGGAAGGGCATATTAATAAGACTGAAAAAGTAGAACATTTTCCTGATCTAATATTCTTTGCATTCTCTCCCTTCTTTAAGAACAAGGAAGAAGAAATAGCACCTCTTTTCTTAGCCTAAAGGGAGCATAAAGAACAGTGTCTTCTAGGAATGCTAGGACATTTCCATTTTTCTCTTTGGTGTTTTTATTATTTTGTGACTAGAGAGAAAAAAAAATTGCCAATACGACTTTTTTTTAAGTTTAAGAATCAGCACTCACCAATTATTGCCAAATTTAGCTCCTTGAAAGCGAAAAAAGAAAAAATTCAGCATAGGTATCGAAGAGGAGGCTAGACGGAGAAAGCTCTAATCCTTCAGGAGCCAAATGAATCTATGTTTCTGTACTATTAAGTATAGTAAAAAAGGCCAAAGTCATGGGCATTAGCCCCACAGGGGCCAGTTAGCTAGCCTCAAATTCAAGGCCATGGAATATATATCTAACTTTGCTGCTGGCAGTTAATTATATCAATGACTATCAGGAGGAATAAAAAAGTGTCTTCTCAGTGCCTACTTTAACATTGCCTAACACTTTCAGCTCGGCTGTGATAATTGCTAAAAAACTTAAAAAATGGAAACAATTTTAAAATCCTATTAACTTTTAATGTAGACTTATATCCATGAGATGCTATACAAACATGGCATTTGTAAAATACAACTAGGCCTATCTTTTGTAGATAGAATTTTAGTATTTATTTATTCAAAGCTAAGACAAAATAGTATAACTTTTGCCTCACAGTTGCCTTTCCCTTCTAAATTATTCCATAGCCAAATATCAGTCATTAACTTCCCTGACTAAGTCATCCTTAGAACCAGGAAGAAGCACCCACAACTTACCTTTACCTTCAGCTCTAGTATAATTGTCATTGTTTGCATGTAGTAAGACATAAAATGAGTTTACAGTGTTAGAGAAAGGCTACGGTTTCAGGATTAAGCAAAGTTATCATCAACCATAACATGAGAAATTTATACCATTCACAGGAAAATGTTTAATGTAAATTTTTAAAATACAAATTCAAAATGGAAAACCAAGCTTTGCATACTGATAAGGTGATGGGTGGCAATACCAACTGTTGAATCAACTGAAATAAAGACAAACATGACTCAATATTACAATGTGTTAAGGCATAGCTTTCTGTTTCATCCATCACTATTTTTGTACAAATTTTAAAACAGTTTGCTAATTAGCAAATGCTGTCTTCATAACAGACTGTCAAAGTTTGTGAGGAAAAGGTATTTCTTTCCTCCTTTATTTTTTTCTCCTTTCATTTCTTCTTTCTCACCTTCCTTTCTTTGGTTCTCTCTCTTTCCCTTCTTCCTTTCCCTTCTTCCCCACCTCTTCCCTTTAATGTCTAAGTAAGGTCATATCTTCTGTCATGCCTACAGACTAAAGCAGGAAATTCTGGAAGACTCAGGGAGCCACTGCCATCTGACAGAGTCTTCCCAACTGCACTACATACAAGTCAGCAAGAAGAAGCCAGGATTATCTGAGCTTCCTTTTAAGGTTTGTATGAGAAAATAATAACTAAAATTTACTAAGGACTTACTCTATGCCAGCACTGTTTTAACTCTTTTACATAGAATACCCTATTTAATTCTTTAAAAATTTCATCTGGTATAGTTGGGGAAATCAAGGATCAAGAGAGCTACATTAGCTTGTCTGAAGTCTAGGTAGATAATAACTCGAGTCAGGATTAATTTCATTATACTATCTCCTTGTGACCAGGTTTGGGCACAAAGCTCTGAGTCACTCCTACAAAAATGCATCCACACTGAGAAATCCAGAGAAAGGCTATATACCCCAGAGAAGTGATTTTCATCCTTGTTCCCCTACAGATTATTTCAGGCATGAGAAACCAACATAGTCAACACAACTAACTCCAGAAGACTACATGCTCCTATAAACAGATGTGTAATGACAGCACACTCAACATGGATAAATACACTTCAGAATTGGTTTGTAAGGTCCACCATCTGTCTGGTTTGTCCACTCTGAACTTATGAATCTTGATTACAATTGTCATTTGGGGTCCACCCAGTTTACACATCTATCTCAAACGATACCTGAAGGAGCTCTTTAGTCTTCTAGTTCCCTAGTTGTGCATGACTAAAGCTATAGTGTTTACTAAACTCTTCTTGAAGCTGAATGTCTAAGACTATGCAGTGGTTTCTTTTTAATGTTAAACACTATGAAAATCCAAGATTGATGGCAACATTGTAAGTGTGATAATAGTAGAAGAGATGTGCAAAAGATAGACGTAAAGGAAGAAGACAATATGGTAATCCACTGAAATTCTATTGCTTGTATATTCATAGCACTTCTTTCCTCCCCGTGGAAGTGGGAAGCAGGGTCATAATAATTAACTATGTTATACTTCATTATTAACACTCTCTTAAGGCATTAAAAAAAACTGGCAATATTATGTTTTCCTTATTTTAAACAATTATGTTAAAGGGTTAATCAACATTTCCTGTGAAAAGAACAATGATGTTTAGCCAAATGCTTTTTAAAAAGCAGACAACAAGAAATAGCTTCAATAATTCATATTAATTCAAGTCCTATGGTTAATGAGGCAAATGGAGTGCTCTCAGAGGGGATAAAAGCACATAGCAGCAGCATCAAGAATCTTCAAACCACTGCTGGCAAAGGATACTGTAAGTCCAAAATACCCCCTAACCACCTACTATTCATACTTTACACTCGGGATAAACTTAATATCATTCTAGTTTTGCAGATGGTAAGCTAAAACAGTGCCTATACAATTAGAACACAGGCAAGCAACTGCTTATACTCTTCTTCGTTTTTATGGTTCTTAGCCATCATGATGCCATCCAAGTTGTCTGAAGTTTTCACTACATTAAACATACACTCATTTGATCAGGCACAAAAAAGAGTGAGACTGTGACCATCTCTGCACGGTCCAGCAATTAAACTGTTGTAAGGCTAAAAATATATCAAAGTTGAAGATCAGATCATGGACTGGATTACCAAATGGAATGATGAATAGTCAGTCCGAATTGTTTAGAAAGATGATTGATTCATCAGAGATAAACCTGGTAAGGTGTAAGTACATGTTCATTTTACTAACATTTATTAGGCAACAACTATAAACTGTCTGTACTGCACCAGGCACTAGAGATAGGATAAAGAAGAAGACTTCCCCTGTGGGTTCTAAAATTCTCCTGGGGCTGACAGAGACCACTGCTATTCAGTTTGATTTCATGTAATAATGCAGGCTTCTCTGGGAACTCAGTACTCTGAGGAAAGTAACAAGAGTAAAGAAAGGGAATTCAGCTTTATAAAGAGGAGTTCTTTGTGAGCTGAGTTCTAATGAATGAGTGGGAAAGAAGGTGAAGTTGCACCTATTGCACCAATGATTCATTGATTCATTGATTCACCAGCAATGTACTAAACCTCTATTTAGTACCGAGCTCGTCATAGGGTTTTAGGAGTATAATGATAATCAAGGCATTGTTCCTGCCCTCAGGTTGCTTATAATCTGGTAAGCACTGAAACCCAGAGTACATAAAGAGATCCCCTCTTCCTCACCTCAGAAAAAAATACACACATGTGTGCACACACACATATGAAAAAGCATGCTGAATTAAAGGAAAGGTACATAATTTGATGTGGCTGGAGCAGAAGGCACATGAAAGAATGTGAATACCTAATCCCATCTCCTCTTCTTTCCTAGTGCTCATTCCTTAATATGGTTTGGCTCTGTGTGCCCACCCAAATATCATGTTGAATTGGAATCCCTAATGTTGGAGGAGGGGGCTAATGGGAGGTGATTGAATCATGGGGGCAGATTTCCTCCCTGTTCTCGTGATAGTAAGTGAGCTCTCACGAGATCTGATCGTTTGAAAGTGTAGCACTTTCCCCTTCTCTCTCTCTCCTGCTCCCATGTAAAGATGTGCTTGCCTCCCCTTCACCTTCTGCCATAATTGTAAGGCCTCCCAGCTATGTTTCCTGTACGGCCTGCAGAACTGTGAATCCATTAAACCTCTTTTCTTCATAAATTACCCAGTCTCAGGTAGTTCTTTATAGCAGTGTGAGAACAAACTAATACATTCCTCCTCTTCATTCCCTACTGCTTCCTTCTGGTGTTAATTATTTTATATCTGAGTCAGTGCAACCACATCCAAACTGGCTTTTTTTCTCTCTCTCTCTTCAGCCTCACTAACTTCCAAAAATGCCATACAATTCTTACCTTAAAGTTCTCATTATTTTAGAATAAACTCCTCAGGAAGACATTCAAAGGCTTTGATGAACTTGCCCCTACTCATTTCACCCATTTCTCCTCCCCACCACATACACACTGCCCTTTCTTGTACCTAATGTTTTCTCTCTACCAAACACATTGGCCCAATGTTGTCTTCTTTCCCCAACCTCCAAGTTTTGCACCCTCTGCTTTCTGTATGTAGAATGTCCTTACCTTTTTCTGTATCTAGGGAATACATCTTCATCTTTGAAGACTCTCCTTTAGAAAGCCTCCATGCTCTCCCAGGCTGTGTAGACGCTCCCTCCTATGCACTCCCACAAATCCATGTGGTTACAGCAAGTATAGGAAAGTTTATGCTATATTATTTTCACTGTTCTGTTGTCTGTGTCCTTTACTGGACCTAGAGCCCCCAGAAAATAAGGAATGAATTTTTTGTTGTTATTGTTACAGCGGCATCACTATCTTGTTTGTACCCTGTCTGACAAACAGTAACTGTTCAAAACATATTTGCTTAATTCATTCATTAATTGTTGATCCTAACGTTTAAAGTATTCTAGATAACATGCTAAAATTATATTCTCTATACCAGTGTTCAGTCAAGAAAAAGTAGTCTTTATTCCTTAAAGGGTCAAATAGGAAATATTTTAAACTTGCTCTCTGTTACAACTATTCAACCTTGCCATGGTACACAAAAGCAGCCATAGGTATACGCAGATGAATTGGCATGGCCCAGGGCCAGGAAAATTGTATTTACAAAAATAGATGGCCAGTATGAATGCTGTAGTGTGATGACCTCAGCTCTATACCATAGGTCACAATCTCACATCCCACAGGTTAGAGCTGCTCTACGAATGCATTTTCATTTTGGCTGTAGAGAGACAATTCTTTATGGGTCTCTCAGGTTTCTGTGTATCTTACAAGCAGAAGTACTGACTGCCTTTGTTTTTCCGTACCGTCTTTACAGAGATGTTTGTGTAGCGAACAGACCTGGAAAATAGTGCCTCCTTCCAGAGTAGATGGTAGGCAGACTTACTGCCCATTACAAAATATTCAGGTCCCAAAACTCAGGGTAATTCTCCTGTACTACAAACCACTGTGTGTATAGCTCTCGCTGTCTCCCGATCCCCTTCACGTCCCTGTTGGAATCGGGTTCAGGGAATGAAGGCACATGTTGACAGTGGCTACTGTTATTGCCATGAGTAATAAAGTTCTTTATCTTTCATGTCTTCTGCCAACACCCATGAAACTACAACAGGCCAAGTTTTTAGCTTGCAATTAGCATAAAATGTCAGCTGCTTCAGCGTTCTTGACAGTTTTTCTTACATCGTACTTTAAATAATTTGAGCTAATCATTTAAAATTAAGAGATTTTACTCAAAAAAAAATTAAATGTTACCTTCTCTCGAAAAACTAAAATATTTGGCAACGTTGGACATGCGTTTTTATATGGCAACAAATGACAAGGACTGAGTGGGAGCTGCCTCTGGGATCCCCCACCTCTGGACTGTTTCCTGCCCAGTCATTGTTTCACTGATTTATATTCCTTGTCTGGCTTCTAAGGGCATTTGAGTTTGTGACCCTGCTTGAAGCAATAAGGTGTCAGCAAATGTATTTAGGCATGGAATTAGGTTAGATTTGTGCTTTAGAAAGATAGCTTCACAGAGTCATTGACAATATGAAGACGAATTACAGTGACAGAAATCTAGAATAAAATGTTGGAGTATAAAAAAACATGTGAAGAGGGCTCAACTAATATAACAGCAGATAGAGTAGATAAATAGGAAATGATTCCATGAAATTGTCAGAACTTGGTGCCATATTGGGATATCTTGGGAGAGAGAAGGGCACTGAATTATGTAAGGGTTTTTAGTTTGGATGATCTGTTGGATAGTGATGCCAATAGTTGAAAGTAAAATCGGGAGGAACTTGATGAAATTTTGATGGAGTAAGAGAAGTTTACAGGGAGGGCTAAGAACCTGACAAGCTGAAGGAGCCTAAAGGATATTCAGCTAGACACGTTAATCGCAGTGCTGTCTAGCTCTGAAGCAGGTTGTCCATGGATTAACCTCAGGGAGTCCATATAGCTTGAGACCCAGAATATAAAACCTTATATGCTTATTGAATAGGCATTTTTTTTTATTCTTCTGGAAAGTGTTGCTGCCTCTAATTAGACTTTCAAAGGGACCTGTGGTAACTCTGCAGAAAAAAGTTTGGAGTTTTAGATGTGAGAGTTATCCACAAAATAGTTGAGATTGTCCTCTGGGATGTGTCCATAGTAAGAATATAAAGGAAGCAGACTAAGAAAAAGTCACAAGAAAAATAAATACAAAATAATTTGTTGAGACAGAAACAGAAGTTTCAAGAAAGAATGTTAAGACTTCAGAGAAATCCATACGATGCAGGCCTGGAAAGAAGCCATTAAATTTAGCGACTGGTAACCTATAGCAAGCATGGAAACCAGGCTTTGGTGGGATTTTTTTATTTTTTAAAAAGGAAGATTAGAAAGTAGAGGCAGCATAAGAAAGCTATTTTTATGGGTTGTCTGAGGATTAGGTTGAAAGGTTAAGTTTTAAACATGTTTGTGGGGATTATTTAGGGGATAAAAGAACTTGAATATATTTGTAATTAAAAGGGAGACAACTAAGGAGAAAGGTAATTGAAGATGTTCTAACAAGGACAAAGAATATTAATGTGTGAGTCCTCCAAGCATCTTTAAATTCCCCTACCTATTAAGGAAATTCTGACATTTTTACTTCTCCCCACCCCATGCCCCACATTCTAATCTCCCGGCTAGCTTTACTAGACATATTAGGGTATTGGGGGTTGGGGAAAAATCAGCTAAGAGATTGGGAGACTTGTATCAGAAAGGGTAGTTTACTGAAATGAGAACATAGAACAAATTAAAAGGAAACAGAAAACTAGAAAAGGAAAAAAGTCCCTCCTAAAGGCAACTTATATCAGAAAACTGAAAGTTTTGAAGTAGGAAAAAGGGGTTTCAAAGCATCTAGGCATGGGAGAAAGTGGTAAAGCAAGAGAAATTACAAAAAATGGATATAAAGTGGTACTGTGAATTTTGAACAGGATCTCCTTTTGTGCTCTTCAAGAGCTGAAATTAAAGATTTGGGTGACATTTTACTAACATTGTTTGCTGGACTGTGTTTCTTTGAATATCACACAATATTTAGGCTGGGCCATTTGGGGTTGTAGTGTTTATTTGAGTTACAAAAAAGTGAGACGGTTATAGGTCAGAGCAATGCCAGAACCTCTCCAAATCCCAGGGCAGGACAGCAGCAGTGCTTAGACTGACAGTGACAAAGGGGAGGCAAGCCCCATAATTGCGGCTTAGTCCAGGAGGGCTTTTGGTTTCTCCCAGGAAAGAATTCAAGGGTGAGCCGGAAGTGTTAGACGGCACCTTTGATTGAAGCAGCAGTGTAGAGCAGCTGCATACAGCAGCACCAGAGGTACTGCACCTTGCAGAGCAGGGCTACCCCATAGGCAGTGTGCCCAGAGTGGCAGCTCTGAGGCAGTTATGCAGTCATATTTACACTTTTAAATACATGCAAATTAAGGGGTAAATTATGCAGAAATATCTAGAAAAAGGGTGGTAACTTCCAGGTCGTTGGGTCATTGTCATGGAAAGGGGTGGTAACTTCCAGGTGTTGCCATGGCAATGATAAACTGACCTGGCACACCTTGGACATGTCTTATGGAAAACTGCTACCACCCTATCCCTATTTCAACTATCCCTCCTTTTTGTGTGGGGTCCAAGCCCCACCTCCAGAATTAAGTCCTGCCTCCTGTCTAAACAGGATGTACAATTATGAAGCCAATAGTAGAGAAGAGATAGACTGGTGAACAGAAAATGATCATGTCCTTTAGCCTTCATCCTAAAAACAAAGGCAGTTAAAAGGAAAGAAAGACAACAGAATGACTGTCTTCTTTGTGCTTTGATTAGATTTTTACTGATTACCACCTCTGCCACCTCCTGCCCAAGCCTGGGGTAAGAGAACAAATACTGGAAATAAAACAAAAGAAAAGAAAAAATAACATTTATGAGTGAAGCAAAGCTAAGAATGAGGGAAAAAGTAGAAAAAAATGCTATTTGACCACGAGTTCTGTCTTATTTTCCTTCCCTTGAAATCATCCGTATTTCCATTGCTTGTCCAGCCCAAACTATTGTGGGGAATAACAATAAAAGAAGAAACAAAAAGGGGTGGGGGCGGGGGAAGATAAACCACATCCCATAAAAACTCCTATTTTAACTTCTTCCCTTTCCTTCTTCATTCTTACTTAACACCATCCACTTAAACCTCACCCTGCACCTTCCACCCTCAGAGATTCTATTTGACTTGTCATTCATATTCTACTCCTAATGCCATACTGCTCTACCTCAAAATCCTAGAACCAACACCAGCGGTTTGAAGCTGAAGAAATCCCGTCGTCCTCCAGCCATCATGTAGGAAGAGTTCCAGAATCTATGACTAGGACTGAAAGTGGCAAGACATGCTTCTATACCCTGAATTTGAAGTACTAAGTTTCTGTTCCCATAGTCACATGGTTTTTGCCTTAAATTCTTTCCAAGTTCTAAACAAGCAATTTATATATGTTTAGACAAGACAATGCTTAGTGTAACATATGTGGGAGGGGGAGGAGCAAGAGAGGAGGGTGCTGTTTCTATTTGGAAGGATTCAGCTTGTTTTCTAACCATTTAGTAAAACATTTTCTTTGTTTGACTTCAGTGTTTTTTGATATGTACTTAAAATTCAGCATTAGCAAAGTGCCAGTGTAAACTGGTTTATTTTTCTCTTTGTAATTTATCAGCCACTGTTTTTAGTTGCATGAGGCTTTAGGGGCTATGTTGAAGTACCTACTTTTCATTATGTTTTAATTTATATGAATACTATGCAAAATTGAGTGATACTGTCTCAATAAATGGTAAATGGTAAACTAAAAATTTGTGAGTTAAAACTTCATCAAAAAAATATCTTTGAGGTGAATTTAAGCAAAGAGTATAATCCCACACAATTGCAACTATTTATTAGAGACTTGGGGAGTTAATTTCAAACTGGATTAAGAGCCATAAATTTGTAGTTTGGATCCAGGTCAGCCGAAATGTCTGAAAAATTTGCTAACTTAATGGAATGACTCTATACAAATTGATCAGTTTATTTTTTGTCCTGGCAGAAATCTCTTCATAATCAAACAGAAAAGTTAAGAAGCCAAATTCACAAAATATTTGCCATCTTTTGTCTTTGTGTTTCTGATTATTTTTGTACCTTGGAATTCATTTGTCTTCGACAATCATATAAAATAAACAGTAAAACATGTTTTTTATTTGTTCAGATTTGAGCTGTAGACATTCCTTCTCAGTAATATTAAATAAGTTATTTAATTCACTTCTGTTTAAATATTGATAAAGTTTATTATTTGTACTCCAGATTTTCCACAACCTAGAATAATTTAGATAATTAATAGAATTTTTGATACATTTTAGAATAATTTAAATTAATATTTAATTCACAGTTCTGTTTGATATCATATAAAGTAATGATAAATATGAGTATTTGGGCAACCAGTAATTCTTTAATAGCATTATCTTATGGAGATAAAAATGTTTAAATATTAATTAATTTGGTACTATTAGAACTGCATAGTTATTAGGCATTTCCAAATTTGGAAGAATTTTCATTACACAGTAACTGGATAATGAAGAAAGAAAACTAAATGCCCTCCTCTAGTCCTTATAGGGGACACATCAAATGAAATTTCCTAATAATCTAGGGATGTTTCATAATTGAGTACTTAGTAGTCATCCAGAAATAGCAAATATAAGCCTTCATTATTGACTAGGGTTTTCAGAGTACATCCACTTCTGTCTCTACACCAAATAGGTTTTCATTACTCAAGTAACATATGGCAGTAAATGAACCAAAAGAAGAACATGTTGCATTATTTTTCTACATTAAGTGCTGACATTATCTTTGCCACACTGTGTGTGCGGTTTTACGTAATGAGAATCTGTTCAGAGACAGTTGTGAGGTATACATTCTGTTCTAGCTTTTACCTTTTTGAAGGAGCCCATTTTCAAAGTAGCTTACAGTTTGCGAATTATGCCCAATTTAATTATCATTCAGTGCTTTAGAAATCTACTCCTAAATGGCTGCTATTAACATAAACAAGTCAATTTACATGTCACAGGGAAGTTCAGGTTAAAAGAAAATGTATAATGTATATCTGTATATTTGTGATTTACTCTAAGTACATTTTCTTTCTTTCTTTCTTTCTTTCTTTCTTTCTTTCTTTCTTTCTTTCCTTTCTTTCTTTCTTTCTTTCTTTCTTTCTTTCTTTCTTTCTTTCTTTCTTTCTTTCTTTTTTCTTTCTTNTTTCTTTCTTTCTTTCTTTCTTTCTTTCTTTCTTTCTTTCTTTCTTTTTTCTTTCTTTCTTTATCTCTCTCTCTCTCTCTCTCTCTCTCCTTCCTTCTTTCTTTTTTGTTTTATTCGAGATGCAGTCTCACTCTGTTGCCAGGCTGGCAGTGGCTGCCATCTCGGCTCACTGCAACCTCTGCCTCCCAGGTTCAAGTGATTCTCCTGTCTCAGCCTCCCGAGCAGCTGGGACTACAGGTGCACACCACCACACCCAGCTAATTTTTTTTTTTTTTTTTTTTTTTTGCATTTTTAGTAGAGACAGGGTTTCACGATTTTGGCCAGGGTGGTCTCGATCTCTTGACCTTGTGATCCACCTGCCTTGGCCTCCCAAAGTGTTGGGATTACAGGCATAAGCCACCATGCCCGGCCTCTAAGTACATTTTCATTGAACAAAAAGAACGATGAATAGATGCACTGATTTTTCTCCCTATCAATTTTGCCCTTAAAATAGTAATATTTAATAGATAATGATGACCTTCACAATCAGTCACATATATTTATTGAGCACTACTATGTGTAAACATCATCCTGGGCAAGGGCCTTCTAAGTCTCTGCTTTGGCAAAAATGACTCTAAGTTAATTTTGCCCTAAATCTTTGAAGTAACAACTGTAGAGGTTTAGCGGGGAGTAAGCACCACCATCAAAGGACAGGACTGTCTGGCACACAAAATAAGTATCTTTTCCATTTTGAAATGAAACTTTACAAAATGAAATGAAACCTTAAATGTAATGTAATATAAATATCTAAAAATAAGTTCTAATTAAAAGAGTTGAAACTGCTTGAAATGTGTCCCTGAATGGATCAAGCTAGCAAGAAGATAGGCAAGAATACTACTATGAAGCTGAAGAAGAAAACAAATGAATTGAAACCTGACTTTAGAATCATTTACCCATTTCTCCTTCAACCTTTTAAAATTAGGAAATTTCACCAAGCTCAGGGAAAAAAAATGCGGAAGAGAACTCTAAGTATATTTTTTACAGTGGTCAATAAGCATCACAAAAAACATTAAATGAAATTTGATGAGTGACTCAATTTCAGCATAAAAGATGTGCGGTTATTCAGTTGTAATGTCTTTTTCCTGGGATTACATGAGAGTAAAGTTTACACCTTCAGGGAATTTAAATTTAGTTGTATGGAAGGAGAACATGTGAAACATAAAGAAACATTTCCAAAAGAGGCTGTAGCATGATCTCCTTTTACGGCGGTCTCCTGGGAGCAGCGCTTTGGTTTTGGCTGTCTACAAAGCAGCCTCATAAATTAAAATATAAAACATTCATTCAAGCTAAAATTAGGGGCTCCTTGTCTGATTCCAAATTACTTCAGTGGTTATATTTTCTGGTTTTGTTATTAATACATGGACATGTCTCTTATTCTATTGAAAAGTACAGGAATGGTTTCACTCGGTGGCTTTCAAAATCTGAGAACCTTCATATGCAAAAAAAAAAAAATGAAGCTGATTATGACATAAACTTATAATTATCACTTAAGGAAAAATATAAAAAGACAGGATTTACATCGGTTGGAAACCTGTCAACATTAGTGGGGACATGACATCTTATTCATTCATTCATTCAATTATTCATTCTTTCAACAGATACTTATTGTATATTTGCTAAGGGTCAGAAATAAAGCCATGAACAAATTCCTTCAAGGGGTCTAGCTTAAATTCTATGGCAATACGATGGAGAGCAAAATAAAGATTTTTCTCTGCCTCTGAAGAGAGTGCAGAATCTGATCATTACACTAACAGCAAAAAGGAGGAGGAAGAATATGAGGCAAAGAAGGAAATGGGAAGGATTAATTAATCTTTGGATAGCAAGGTTGGGAATAGCTGTTGTTATAATGAGAACCTCCCTTTTTCCAGTTTATTTGTTTTCTGTCAGGTATCTCAGCCAAATATTTTATATTTTCCAACTATTGTAGTTACACTTTGCTTCATGTTGGGCACAGTTTTTAATGGCATAATCTTTAATTATTTTCTTTAAACAAAGGCACCTGCTAAAAGATTAAGCTGAAAGTACAGTCTTAAGATAGAAGAAAAGGAAACACTCAATTTGGAAAAAAGAAAACTTCTCTGGCAACAATATAATCTTAAAAAAAAATTAATTGTTCACAAATATCTAAAGTTTTAACATACTTATGAAACTATCCCCTGGAATTTAGCTTCCTTGAAATTCTAAGACTCTCCTTTAAAATGATCAGAAATGACTCACCAAACTCTTTCATCTCCTTGTACCTTTAACATTCATTATTAAAAATCCCTTTTAAACTTGACGGATTTGTTTTAAAAAACTGCATTACTAAACTAAGGGCCAGAGTGGAAGGCATTTCTCTGGTAGCCTTAAAAAGAATGCAGTGCTATCGTGTTCGTAGTTTAATCTGCCAGGATTCCATAGCCAAGAAAAGATGGGTGTCAGATCTCTACACATAATCTTCAGAACATCCGGAACTGAGAAATGGAGCTTGAGCAAATGAAAACAAGATAAAACTAAAGCAAGCCTGCCTTTAACTTTATAAGAAAGTGAATCAAATGATGTAGAGAGAAAGAAAAAAAACCTCTTATGGGTTTCAGAATTTGGACTGAGACATGACAACTCTGTTTCCTGCCTCTTTGTTCGGTGCAGATATTGGTAATGGCACCCATTGAAATGAGAAGAAGGAATGAAGGCATGCCAGAGAAACTTTTTTCCCCCCAAATCTGATTGAAACACTAACAGGAGCCATAGTTCTACAAAAAAGAGGGAAACAAATGGGGACAAAACACCCACAGATGCAACTGAAGCTCCCCACACAGTGCTGGTAAAATGTTCTAGATCTGATACCTCAAAACTTATCTAAAAAGAAGAGAGGAGCTGCCTGAAAAATTAAATATTCTTTATAGAGAAAACGATAAGGAAAGGAATACCTGTCACTTCATCCTACTTGATTAAATTGCAAATAGCTATTCGAAATGAATAATTTTATGCATTTACACACCTGGTTAAACATGTAAATTTTGCATCAGCATAATGAAAACAAATGCAAATGCTGTTGTTGTACCTATGTTAAAGAAAATACTTAAACGGGAGAGATTGTATGTCAAAACTGTAGGCTCCCATAAAATTCCCCAATTACTAACAGTAACTCAATTACTGTTCATGAAGTATCTGTCCTAAAAGGCTCCCTTTAAATACAAATTTTAAGAGGACATTTAGAAATATTATTGAGACATATTGCAACTCTGATCATTTTTCTAAAGGCCCTTTGTATCTTAGCATAACCCAAGTCATTCTTTATATCACCTGAGTCTCCTTTTTAAGTCAAAGATGGTTCTATATTCTAAAATTGCTGCTTCAACACTCGTCAATAGTATAACACCCAATTTGAAACAGAGATGAGCAGTTTATAGAGATTTTGGCTTGTTTCTTTTTTCCTTAGTTGGTGTATGAGCTACGCTACTTAATCTACTTAATTACTTGCTTCTAGGCTTTTCTAACATATCATTTGATCATGGAAAGCGGGTCTCCTATTAGAGCATAAAATAGCATATTTTTTCTTCAAGGGCTCAACCTATTTCTTCAAAAGAACGAGATGATTAGCCTCACATGCTCTGCCCTTCCACAGGGGTTACAGGACACTGGCATAAACTTCACCTGAGAAGAGATGTACCACCTCATTTTTCCTGGGAAGGCTAGCACTCTGTATCAGCCTTAGCTACATAAATCCACGTAGGAACATGGCCTGGATTGAGTTTTGGAGGGGTTGAGGAAGAAGAACCAGGAATAGCAATGTTTTCAACTTTTTGTTTCTTGGTATCACGATGGTAATAATTTTCTTCTCTCTGTGCTGCTATAAAAAATACAGCATCCTGGATAACTGAGCAAATGCATGTTTACTGGCAGATGATGGGTTCCAGGGAGAGATCCTAGGAAGTGCTCCCATTTAGGACAGGTTTCAGAATAACCACTATGACTATTTCAGCTCAGCCAAAAGTATTTTCTTATCCCATAATTTTGGATTTTAAAAAAATATCTTAAATATGAGTGAAATAACGATAACTCAAAAGTACACTCAAAGTAGTGTTTCCTTTTATCTGAAAGTACATTGGAATCCTTCACAATGATATGATGGAAGATGAAAAAATTCACCCATTTTATGGATCATAGCCTAGAGCTTCTAACTTTTACTTATGTGATTACTTTGCTTTAAAGAATGTGACATTTGCAGCTGTATATTATTTTCCAATATCCAAAATCAGTCCTTTGGAGATATTCCATAAAATGTGATTATAAAGATTATTATCTAGACTAGAATTGGTAGAAATGCAGATTCCTGAGCCCCATACCGGAATTTCTGGGGGAGAGAAGTCCCAAGACTGTGCTACTTTAACACATTACCAAGGGAATTCTTACAACAGCACACAGAGTTTGAGAACCATGGCTTTAGAGGTGGCTAAATTACAGTAAAAATGGTTACAACCAGGACTATTAACAGGTGAAAAACAGTTATAGGTAAGGAAGCAGAGAAAATTGGCTAAGTTTTCTCAAGAAAGTCTTTGGTCCACAACCTAGTTAAAACTCCCTTTTCTAAAAATTCAGAAAGCAATTAGAAAAACTTTGATTGCACTGAGACATAAAATATGAAATAAAATTTACAGAAATTGAAATATTTGTGTACACATAACTGAAGAGATTCTTTTCTCACCAAACTCTGCTTTCTCTTTTCACTTTACCATGATGCGGTGTGAGAATGTACGTCTTGATTTCAGATCATTGCTGTAATGAGCTTTTCGTTCCTTTTCCATTTGCTGCTGTTGCTTCCCTAGCTTGTTTTTACTTGATTAACACTACCCCATTTCCATGATTAAAAAGAACTATTATTTGTTCCATGAGTCTTCTGTTTCTCTCGATGCCTATCAATTTCTGTTTCTTATTTTTGGTTAAAAAAGGAAAAGCCTGTGAATAGTGGGATCTGATTTCAAGACTAGCCCTTGAGAAGAAATTTCCTAAAATGCCAAACATTTGATTCCAACAGCAAAGGATGAAGGTTCAGTGGTTCTCATCTTTCCCCTTCTGGTATAGGATTAAATATTTCTTTCTCTTCTAAGAAGACAAAACTTATTCTTAGATAAGAGCATCTAAGTTATTCCCTTTCTATAATCTATAACTTCTTCCTCTTTTAGCAGTGCCAATTAATAGCTGCTAAGCTTTAGAAATCTTTGTGGTTTGTCAGTGCTTTTCCATTATACAGATTTTGTAAAAGGTCTTATAGGACTTCTTGTTTGTGTCTCTTTTAACTTCCATACATTTTCTTTTCTTTTTCTTTTTATTTTTTCCTTTTATAGGCATTCAGCATTATCATTTTCATTCTCCTACCAAAGCAACCATTCCAATGCATTTGACATACATTATTTTGGTCTTAGGTGTTCCTGAAAATATTTGCTTTAGAACAGAAAACCAAATACCGCATGTTCTCACTTATAAATGGGAGCTAAACATTAGGTATTTGTAGACATAAAGATGACAATAGACATGGGGCACTACTAGAAGAGAGAGGGAGAGAAGGAGTTCAAGGTTGAAAAACTAACTACTGGATACTATGCTCACTTCGCGGGTGACAGGATCAGTTGTACCCCAAACCTCAGCATCATGCAACATACAAAGATTCAGGTAACAAAATGCCCCTGATTCTAAAATAAAAGTTTAAATTATTTCAAAAAATTAAAATGTGCATTGCTGTTTTGTGTGCATAAACTTTAAATGGCATTGTGTTATAGTTTACTGTTCTTATCTTTGCACTCAGCGTTATATTTTAAAGATTCACACATGTTTCTGGATATTCACCTATCTGGTTCCATTATTACCTATCTGGTTCCATTATTACTGAATGCTGCAGAGTACAGTGTGTAATACATGCTGCCAACCACACTAGATCTGTCCACTCCCCTAGAGTTAGACACTTCGATTGCCTCCAATTCTCTGCCACCAGAAATAACACTAACATTAGCATCATTTAACAAATCCCCTTACACACCTCTCTGAGAATTTCTCTATGGTACATGCCTAGGAGCAGAATTGCTGGACTGTAGGTGAGTATATATTTGATTTGGCTAAGTATGACGGACAGCTTTCCAGAAAGGTTGCTCCAATTCACATGCACCTGTATGTAGCACAGGAGACTTGCTATACATCCATATCCCTGCAACATTATATTTTATCCAGTTTTCTAATTTCATATTTTTGTCATATAAATACATAAACAGTATATAAAGAAAAGGGGACTATAATTAATCAACAGCTCTTACTGATTGTGACAAATGCTTTACCTTAAAGTAGATGGTGAAATTTCAAAGCAAATGATACATCAATTCAGTGTTCAGGGAGCATGCATTATAATGGATAAGAGAGACAGAAGTCAGTATATTCTAAAAGCTGTCGATAGCAGAATGAATACAGTTTTGGAGACGCACAGAAGTAAATCATATAGTCCAGACTAGTAGAATCAGGGCAAGTTTTCTGGGAAAAAAAGTGACCCTGAGGGATGAAAAAGTAAGTACACTTACTAGATTCTTGACTGAAAATGGCCATTTTCTGCTTGGAAAATTTATCCTCTTACACTGAAAATGCATTGTTGGTAATCACGCTTATAAACCTACATATACCATGAGTATCACAGTTCCAAATCGCCTTGCATTTTATTTTATTGGTAATTATTTCTTTGAATTCTATTCTTTTCTTCAACATTTATTTTTGATGCAGAGGGTACATGCGCAGGTTTGTTTCCTGGGTATATTGTGCGATACTGATGTTTGGGGTAGGAATAATCCCGTCATTTGAGTACTCAGCATAGTACTCAATAGTTTGTTTTTCAACCCTCTTCACCTACCTCCCCTTCTATTTGTCCCCAGTTTCCACTGTTGCCACCTTTGTGTCCTTGAAGACCCAATGTTTAGCTCCCACTTATAAGTGAGAAAACACAGTATTTGGTTTTCTGGTCCTGTATTAATCGGCTTTAAGATAATGGCTTCCAGTTGTATCCATGTTGCCACATTTCAAAAGATGAGTGGGGAGGTTTGTTATCCTGGATGTTATAGGACATGGTGTTAGGAATATTGGTATTAATTATCTTCATTTTATATTAAAGAAACAAAGCTTCACAAAAGTATATTGCTTAACTCCATACAGCTGGTACGTATTTGGCACAATCAGAATTTTAACAAATGTTTGTTTGACCTCAAAGTTTATGCCTGTTTGTTGCTATTACACTGGTTTTAAAAAGGCAATAAATATATATACAGTAAAAATCGATATAAGAATTTTCCATGAGTTGGCTGAATTCTGTTTCAGTGGTTTAGGAGACTATTACTAAGGACCGAGAACAATCTGGTTTTCTGTTTTAATGATGATTTTCACGTTTGCCCTAAAAATCAGAAATAGTTTTCTTTAAAATGCTGATATGTACCCATGGAATTTTTGAGACGGCTTGGGTCTTGGAAAAGAAGCCTCTATGCAAAATACTAACACATACTTCCAACAGGAAACTTGTTTCCATTAATAGTCATATAGGTCCCATTCATGCAAGGCCTCTGAACTGTGGAGACAATCATAGCTTGCAAAAGGCAACTTTACATAATATAACCTCTAAATATAACGAAATGTTAATTAAACATTTTGTCAATTTTGTCAATATCCTTGCAAAGAATTTTAGAGATTAACATATTTCTGTTTGTTAGTCCAGGTCTTACAATTAATAAGTAATTACTAGTAGTCATACTCAAACTTACGAAATACACAAAGTGTACAAAAAGACACTATTTTTGTAATTAAGGCAATAATTTTTCAGATCTTACATATGTTCCAAAGCATAAATCCTCTTGAAAGAAGGTATCATGGGAATTAAATATGCCAACTCATCAACATGCATCACAGAGATGTCTAAATATTTAAAAATAACACTAAAGGAAATTCAGTGCTTTCCACATGGTATATTCTGCATTCATAAGCATGTGAAGGACGGTGGTTTTTGTTAAATTTTTTTGATCAAGGATGCAATACTTCTTAGAAGCATACACTTTATATTTTAATTATTAATCAGGGAACATACTGCTATTATGCCATTAGCTCACAAGAGATTTCTGACTATATTTTTACCTTGATGACACAGTATCCAGCATTAAGCCAGTTGGAAAAACGCACCCTCTTATGTTAAAGTAAATTGGAATGATTTGGATCAAAGGCAGAGATATTTAGATTGAGGGACTACATCTTCCCCTTGAGACAATATAAAGGTTCTCTTCTAAACGCAGATATTGAAATTAAAATTAAGCAGTTCTTTTAAATAGAATGTGTTCAAGCTGACATAAAGTTGCAGAGAAGATTCCTATCCATATCTCCACAATTTTAAAATGCTAATAATTTGAAGTCCTAGATGGAACAGATTCTTCAATGTTTATCTCCCAGTGGCCTGTGACTCCACTTGAGGCTACGTTGCTACGGGGCTAAACTAAGAACAGATACTCCAGGAGTCTCCCGAGAGAGTCTCCTTATTCAAAACTAGGTCTCTGAAATGGTGAAGTAAGAACACTTTCTAACCAAAATACTTCTCTGATTCTGATTACTATTAGCACTGTTACGAAAGTTCTTATTTGTCACTGCTGTATCAGGACTTGGCCAATTGAAGATGGCTAGAAACTTGATGTAAAATAACTTAAACCAGTATTTTTCAACCTTTAATGCATCAGAATTACTTGGAGAGTCTGTTATACTTCTTCCCTATTCCCAGAGGTTCTGATTTAGAAAGTATGGGATAGGGCCCTAGAATGAGCATTTCTAACCAGTTCTCAGCTCACGTTAATGCTGCTGCTACAGAGATCACACTTTGAGAAACATCGACTTGAACAAGCAAGTAAAAACAAACAAAAAAAGGCTTATGCAATTTTGAAGTCCAAAGGGCCAGAAATCCTACTTCTGCTCCAGTCTGGCTGGCATAAAGAAATAAGCTTAAGTACTGTAATGAGAACTTTGTCTTCCCAGTTATAAAGCAGATTTACTCTCTGTTCCATTAAGATAGTCACTGGCACAACCATAATCATATTCTTCAAGTTTAGCAAGTTCATCTCAAAGAGAAAATCTTACCCTGTTCTCTGCAAAGAAAATCCTGGGGAGAGTTCTGATTGGCCTTAGCCTACTCACATGTGCATTCCTCGGGGGAGAAAATTACTGTGCCTAGGGTAATGACGTATTTTGATTGTGCAGGCCTAGGCCATATCCATGCCCATGGGCTCAGAAGGTGTTCCTTCAATAGACTTGGTCATTTCAACTATCTCTAGCTTGTATCTTACGAAATTCCTTGGTCTTTCATGTAAATATACATTGGCATGGAAGCCCCTGGGCCAAATTATGTCTGAAAAATCCATATCCCGATTGGGAATGTAGTTCAGACTCCAACCTTGGGACTTAGTTGACATATAAAGTTCAAATTACCTTAATGACCTTTTAAAAAAAAAATCTTTAGTGATATTCTAGCTATGACCGTAGCCAATTTTGAACAGATAGCAGTCTCTGACAGTATTATTATCACTCCAGAAAAGAGTAAAACAATGTGAAAATTGGTGAGTGCGAATGAACATGGACTTGCAGTTCAGCAGTTTGACTAATTTCTCTCCTAAGCATAAGGTAAACTTGTTCACATTCAGAAGCCCTTTAAATGACATGATTTAATGTGACTAAAAGATGTACAGATGGCGCTACACTGCCTCTGCTGGGAGGAGAGGTCAGACGGCAATTGGCTGTAACACAAACCGCGCTAATGTATAGCTACAAGCTGCCACATCGGGGTCCATCTTTCTGAGAGCCTGTTAGGTGAAGTAATCAAGCACTGTGACAGTGCTCCCCAGATACAGGAAAACATGGTGACTTTAATGCTACCCTAAAGTGCTGTCAGCCATTCACAGAATGACTGTTTTTCAGATGCAAGATTTTAATACATTATCACCTATTTTATCTGCTTAATAAGAAACCAAATATTAAAAATGTTAGGTGAGAAATCTAATTTGAATCTACCATCTCATATACCATTCCACTTTTTTCATATGAGCATTGAAGGATGACATTTAAAATCACACTGGCATACATACTTATACTTTTCATACATACCTTTATCAAGTATAGTCCATATAACTATGTACTTTAAATAATGAGAATAAGAGAATTGAACCAGTCTAACAATATAGAAAGCCATCAATGTAGATGAAGGGCAGTTGGTGCTACCTTGATATTCTAAACTGAAACTTTGCTTCATAGACTAATGTGGCCTTACAGAAAATGACTACTAAAACACCAGCTTTCAAAATATTAGAAACTGGAAAAAGGTCATCATCAAAAAGAAAAAGTTACTGATCACTTATTTCATGAAAGAATCTGTATTAAATACAAGTGTGCAAGAAAAAAAGAGAAACATTCATTAGAACAAATATAGCTAAATATAATTCTATCTATAAGAAATGTTCACATCACCTTGAACTTGATGACATGGTGGATGTTGTAGTAAGCTCATCCTATAGTTCCATTTGAAACACTAAATGTAAAGTACTTACATTTATTCAGTTTAAAATCAGTGCCTTTTCAAGCTAACAGGCAAAAGAGAACATATTCTCCTATCCTCTCATTATTTAAGAGAGGAAAATGGACAATGAAATGGTCAAACAAAGTCCAGATAACATGAATGATTTGCTGAGAATCATAAAAGAAACTGGCAGCAGAAGTAGAAGCAGAATACAGGTCTTGCATTCCAAACCAGTTCTTGTTCCACTATACCATTCTTTTTCTATGTCTCAGCCATTAGGCTGTGGCCTAACATAGAACAATTAATCATCATGCTCAGAGTTATATAATTCCTGCAGAGATCATTTATTTTCAGCTCCCAGTCAATAAGCTGTGAAGTATTTTCAGCTCCATTTTACACATAAGGTAATTGGGATCAGGGTGATATGTCAAATATTAAATATCTAGTTGGTTTTGAAAGGATGACCATACATCAGATCTACTTAACGTTAGGTGATTTTTCTTTCTGCTGCCTTTCAAAATAATTATACCCCTAGCTGAGCTTGAACCATAAACATAGAAGCTAAAAGCAAAACATATAAATAATTATAGAGAGAGAATTTGATTAAATCTTATATTACCGAATATGTTCCCCAATGCATAGGTCACAGAGTAAGATTCTCTGCATGACTTGGTTTCTTGAGCCTAGAAGCAATAAATGGACACATCTCCTATTGTGCTAATTCTACCCATTTGAGTAATTCAGATCTTGAAAGTACTTAATAAATCATGTCATTTTATGTTTCAAAGTCTTTAAAAACTTGAAGTTTAGTCCATTAAAGTATTGGGTCTCATGTGTCCTGGGATGGATGGAGGGATTTTGATGGAGGAGTTAATTAACCATGCTCAGGTGTCATACAGCTTGATTTTCAATCCTGAATCTACCATTCTTTACATGACCTTCCTAAGCTTTGCTTTCTTTATATGGAAGATAGGATAGTTATACCAGCATCATAGGTTTGTATAAAGATCAAATGATATCATTATATGCAAAATGCTTACTATTCTGCCAAGCATATACTACTTGACATACAGTATAGAATAAATATTCTGCCAAGCATACAGTAATTGCTAAGTTAGTATAGCAGTCAGCATTTGCTGAGTTATGCTTTGCAAAAAAACAATCTGCAAATATTAGTAGCTTAGAAATACAAATATTTATTTCTTGTTCATATTACATGTCAGCTATAGGTCAGCTTTGTCTTAGCTCTATTGCATTTCTTCCTCATTCTGGGATCTAGGTTGAAAGAGTAGCCCATATATGAAACATGCTGTTCTCATGGTAGAAAGAAAAGAGCAATGGCTACAACCAATGGATCTTACATTTTGTTTGGTTTTATTTTTTGAGACAGGGTCTCTCTCTGTTGCCCAGGCTGGAGTGCAGGGGCATCATTTTAGTTCCCTGCAGTGTCAACCTCCTGGGCTCAAGTGATCCTGCCATCTCAGCCTCCTGAGTAGCTAGGACTACAGGCACATGCTATCATGCCCAGCTACTTTTTGTTTTTCTCTTCTGTAGAGATAGGATCTACTACATTGCCCAGGCTGGTCTTGAACTCTTCAGCGCAAACGATTTTCCCACCTAGGCCTCCCAAAGTGCTGGGATTACACACATGAGCCACCATGCCCAGCCTAAAGTTTTTGTGTAGACATAGCATATGTCACTCCCCCTCACAATTTTTTTGACCAAAGTAACTCACATATCCAAGTCGGAAAGTATGTTCTTCCCTCAGGGAGACAATGGAATTGCATGATGACAGGTGAGAATGTAGAAGTCTCTTTCATAAAGGTAGAAAATAATTGGGCGTAACAATTCAATTCTAGCATAGTTGGTGATTCTTTAACAAGAGAAGAAAGAAGAGACATAAAGAGCACTTTACAAAGAGTCTGAAAAAGTGTCTCTGCCTGCTTTACCTCTACTAACTATATGATGTTCAACAAGACATTTAATCTCTAAATATTAGACTCCTCATCTATAACAACATTGTTGTAAGCATTAAATGATGCAAAGCAATTCGAATAAATCCTTGTAGTGAAGGAGAAAAAAGTTTCTGCCCCTGAAGAACTTGCCATTGTGGAAATCCAAAACAGTGATGAATACTTTGGAAGGCTGACTAGCTGTTGACCTGGGTTGTAAACAAGGGAACACAGGCAACCCAGATATCCCATTAGGAGCTCTGTGTGCTATCAATCATGAGGGTTCCCTCGGGGAGTGTGAAGGCAATGTTAACGCTATGTATCACTAAGCATATCTCAAAAACCAAGTCCAACTTGCTGAACTTCAGCAAAAACAAACATGAACTAGAGATCTTCCAACAGAAATCATAAACCCCAGTACCATCTTAAGATGAAAGGAAAAAATTAATTGGAAACTGTCATTTATTTATAATGGCCCAAAATGGTTTCCTCATCATTCATTATTCAATCAATGACTCATTTATTTGTTCAATAATTTTTTACCTATTTATTTATTTTGAGATGGTGATCTTGCTCTGTCACCCAGGCTGGAGTGCAATGACATGATCGTAGCTCACTGCACCCTCAAACTCCTGGGCTCAGAGGATCCTCCCACCTCAGCCTTCTGAGTAGCTGGGACTACAGGCATGTGCCACCACTCACAGATAATATTTTTAAAAATTTTTGTAGAGATGGGATCTTACTATATTGCCCATCTCAAACTTCTGGCCTCAAACAATTCTGCTGCCTCAGCCTCTGGAGCAGCTGGGGCTACAGGTGTGTACCACTATGACTGTCCAGCTGTTTTGTGTCCATATAAGCAGTGGAGAAATAGTGATGAGAAAAATGCACACTCATGACCTTATGGCCTTTAGTATCTAATCAAGGAGACCAATATTAATCATATAATGTTATTTTATTTTGAAATTACATATTAATATGTACATTAAAATAATATGTATTAATTACATTAATCACTTGTAATTTCAAAATAAAAATGTGCTATAGAATATAATTCTAGGGAAGTATATGAAAAAGAAACTTGGCAGACTAGGGAGGAAGGTAGACAAGAAAGACTTCTCAGAATAAGTGATTTTGATCTGAGATTTGAAAACTACCTGAGTTCCATGGACTAAGGCAATGGGGAGGAGGAAAAGTATCTTGGACAGAGAGAACATCAAGATATCAAGACTTTGAGGTGCCAGAGAGTATGACACTGAGGAACTGGAAGATCACTGTGTCTAGTGCAGAGAGGGGAAAGAGATGAGGGAGGGTGGACTGAGGCCCCATTCCGAAGGGTCTTACATGCTCTAAGTATCTATCACTACTCAAGTAGTGTGAAGCTATTAACTAAATTTAAACGGGGGCTTGGATTAATCAAATTTTATTTTTTCATCAAAGCACTGTATTGGTTAGAAATTAAATTGTTCAGAAGATTTACAAACATAAGCAATATTGTCCTACTTCAACTTCACATTCTCCTAGATCCTCTCTCCAGAGGAAACCATGTTTTAACATTTAATATTTCATTTTTCTAATGGTTACTGCAATAGCTCTAAATAACTTGATCAATTCTTTATTTTTAATCCATTAGCAATAAAATATATATTTCAACTTTCTTATACTACAGATGGGTATGTAATTCAAGTTTTTCACCGTTCTTTAGCCTATTCACCAGCCAGTTTTTAAATTATTGTTTAAATGCTTTTATCATTCCTTTTGTAACTGTAAATAATACGCTTAAGCCCACAAGCCTGGGCAACATAGTGAGACCCATCTCTGCAAAACAAAAGAACATTAAAAAATTATCCAGGTGTGGTTCTGCGCACCTGTAGTCCCAGTTACCAGGAGGCTGAGGTGGGAGGATCTCTTAAGCCCAAGAGTTTGAGGCTGCAGTGAGCTACGATCAAGGCACTGCACTCCAGCCTGGGCAACAGTGCAAGACCCTGTCTCTTAAAAAAAAAGTCTCTATCACTTGATCTAGAAGGTATATATATTATTTCTCAGGTAGTGTTCCTATTATTAATATATTAAGACGATATTAGTGTCCTTACCCGTTTCTTCCTCTTGCCTCCACTTTATCTCCCTCTGTATTTCTTTACCACTTAAACATCTATGTGCACCAGTAATATTGGCCATTCTGGCCTGCATCGCTCCTGTACAGTTTTGATATCAAAATATGCTCATCTGTTAAAAAAGTTAATTGGAAAGTCTTTCTTCTTTTTCTCATCTCTGGAAGAATTTATGTAAGATTGAAAAAATTATTTGTTCCCAGAATACTTTGTAGAATTCAAGTATAAAGTTTTCTAGGTTTGTTTGTTTTGCAACAACTGATGTGATTTCTTTTATTGAAAATCTCTTTGGGGTTTACTTGCCCAATGGAATGTGAACGTCTAGAGAGGACACACAACAGTTATTCTGGAAAATATTTTTTTGAGAGACAACAGAGGCAGGAGCAGTACATGGCCTGAAGTTCCACCATTGCCTAATGGACTCTAGAGCAGCCCACAGGATCTTGCAAGGCTGAGCATCAGATTCCTATAGGAGAAATTCTGGCCATTGAGCTGCAGGTTTTTTAACCTGTATGATTAGGTTCTTCTCTGGTGAAATCAGGGATGGCGTATGGCAGGCTCTTAAGCGGTCGTGGCCTGGAAGAGCACTCTGATGTGATCAAGAACTGTAATGCAAGTCCTGCGATTACAACAATACAATCAAGTAGAACCCTGTACCCACTGTTTTTTGACTACCTTAGCTTTTCAGAATTAGGGAGCACCAGTCCTTTTCCTGCTGCAGTCCCAACACTTGTAATTCAGCTACATGACATGATTGGTTAGTGGCTTGATCTGCTCTGTGAACCTTCTTCCAGGATTGATCATATGAAGCACTAGGCTCTGGCCAGTTTTCACGGAATTCTTCATAAGCCCAACTCCTTTTCCCGGAAAGCCAGCCTGTGGGAATTCAGTCTTGGACAAATTGACACTTACCTCTTGGATTTTCTATTTCTTCTTAAGTCATTTTCTTTTTCTAAACAGCATTCTGTAATAAATGTATTCATTTCATCTAGTTTATCAAATATATTGAGATAAAACAGCACTTACTATCCGAATTACTTTTAAAATCTTACTTAAAAAATAAATTTGCCAATTATTTTATACATTTTTCAAAGAAGCATTTTTAACTTCATTTTTCTATTATTGTTCTTTGTTTCTATACTCATCAATGTTAGTTATCTAACAAATAGTCATCGATTTTCAATTAATAGCTGAGTATTCTTCTAGGTGCTACAGGCAAAAAGTTTAAAGCTCCCTTATCTGATGAAACTTAAATTGAATGTAAAGAGACATACGAATAATTGTGTTAAGAATATGTTCTGTGTTAAATGTGATCTATCCAATGGAAAAACTCTGTCAAGGTAGAGTAGTTATGAAGTGTGGGAACAGGAATGTAATTTTGTATCAGAGGGTCAGGAAAGGCCTCAGCAAGGTCCCATTTGGGCAAAGGCCTGAGTAAGAGTGGGGAGCAAGCCATGTGGGTTTCAGGAGGCAAAGCATTAGAAGCAGAGACATCAGCATCTGGCAAGGCAAGGGCAATGCTTGGCACGTTCAAAGGTCATCGAGGCCCCTTGTGTGGTTGGAATGGAGCTAGCAAAAGAGAAAATTAAACAAGAAGGAGATTTTTGCTTTTACTTTGTTATTTCTGTTTTTCTACTTTCTTTGAATTTATTTTGATGTTGCTTTTAATATGTTCTTGAATTGAATGCTTAGCACAAAAATTTTTAGGTTTTCCTCTTCACTAATGTAAGTACTTGGGACTACGGATCTCCCTCAAAACATGTAGCTTTGTTCCATGACATGCATTTTGTGTTTTATTTTTATCATTTTGTTCTAATAATATTCTAATGTACATTTAAATGTTGTCTTTTGTCCATAAATTGTTTGCCTGTAGATATGTGGGTAGGTAAATTAATTATTGGAGTTCCAGAAGGAAACAATAGTGAGAATGGTAAAAGATAATATTTGAATACATAATGTCTGAAGATTTTATGGATATTTTGAAAGATGACAATCCTCAAATTCGGTAATGAATCCAAAACGGATTAAAACATAGTTCACATCCCAATGTGGTCAAATCTTTCATATTTGTATTAATTATTACTGAGCTATGTGTAATGGGTGAGTACTTGAATAAAGTGACTAGCTCAAGCAGAGGAACTGAATTTTAAATTGTATGTAATTTTAATTAATTTAAACATAAATATCCACAGCTAGTGGCTATTACACTGAACGTTACACTTCTTAAGTGAGCCTACAAGATAGCCTAGGACTAAACCTTGAGACGAGCATTTGATGGCCAAGTAGAAGATGATGAACCTGCAAAAGACTAAGAAGCTGTCAAGGAGGTACAAGGCAAGAACAATATCCATAGAATGTGCATTCACAGAATCCAAGAGCAGATAGGGTTTTAAGAGGGGGAAGGTGGTCAACAGAGTAAATTGTAACTGAGGGAATACAATAATGTTTGAAAACAACTATGGGATTGAGTTCTATACAGAATATTGTTAACTGTAGCAAGAACAATTTTGGTGTAATGACGGGCAAGGTCAGGTTGGAGTGGATTGAAAAGTAAGTGAGATATGAATAAACGAATATAGTGGGCATATTGATCAGGGTTTAGGTACAATCTACTTTTACTCATCTAAGTGCAAGAGAATTTAAAAATTTATAACATGCATCATATCTTACAAAATCAGGAAGTGATATGGTTTGGATTTATGTCCCCACTCAAATCTCATGTCACATTGTAATCCCCAGTGTTGGAGGACAGGCCTGGTGGGAGGTGATTGAATCAAGGGGATGGTTTCCCCCTTGCTATTCTCATGACACTCCTCATGACACAGAGTAAGTTCTCATGAGATCTGGTTGTTTAAAAATGTGTAGCAACTGCCGCTTTGCTCTCTTCCTCCTGCTCCAGCCATTTGAGACATACCTGCTTCCCCCTTACCTTCCGCTATGATTATAAGTTTCCTGAGACCTCCCTAGTTGTGCTTCTTGTATAGCCTGTAGAACTGTGAGCCAATTAAACCCCTTTTATTTACAAATTACCCATTTACCCAGTTTCAGGTATTTATTTAGAGCAGTGTGAGAATGGACTAAAACAGAAAATAAAAAAAATACGCACACAAACAAAAAAACAGATTCTTTATCATGCCTCTGGGAAAATTTCCAAAGCCCTCCAAGCAAAGCTGTACTCCAATGAATCTTCTGTTCCTGGGGCAATCAGAACTTCATCAATCATGTTAGTAAATCCTAGCTATAGATATTAGCTCCTAAACCTTGTTATTTCTGCTACAATTCACACCAACAAAACAGCTGCCTCTTGCTCTACCTCTTTCTCCAGCTCAGTTCCAAATTTCAGACTCTGAAGAGTGCTTACGATCATTGCAAACTAAACCCATCCAGAGGACTAGCTGCAAGGGAGTCTGGCAAGGGTTATTTTTGCTTTGAGGGTATTTTTAATTGCAGATATGGGGGCATATGTAGTTGTCTTTCTGTTATTGGTCTCTAATTTGGTCCCACTGTAGTCAGAGAGTATGTGCAATATGATATTACTTTTTTGAAATATGTTTATATTTGTTTTATGCCTAGAATATGGCCAGTTTTTGTAAATATTTTGTGTGTTCTCAAGAAGATACTATGTATATTATGTGTAATCTAATTTGGGTGTACAAGTTTCTAGAAATATCCATTGGATCCAGCAGGAATATTATAGCACCCAAATCTTCCATATTCTTATTAATTTTTATGAGAGAAATGTATTAACATCTCCCATTATGATAATAGAATTGACAATATCTACTTTTTAGTCATCCATTTTTGTTTGTATGTCTTAAGGTTATGTTATTGGTACATATTTGTTTAAAATGGTTCTATATTACCAGTGAACTGAAACTGGTAAAGAGAAACCTTTTATCAATTAGGTTGATTTTTAGAGTCTCTAATAATATGTTTTGCCTTCATTTCTATTTTGTGTGATATATATCTATGTCAACTTTCTTTCGGTTAGAATATGGTTGTTAACATATTTGAAATCATTTCCAATGTCTTATTTTATGCTCTATTTGCCTTGCTTGTTTTGCCATTGGATTAAACAAGGGTTATTACATTTGATTCCAAGTATTTTCACACCATTGGTTGGAAGTTGCATGTTTTATTATTGTATATGGTTTTAGAGTTAACATTATGATTTTATCATACATATTTAACTTAATGTCTAAAGTTAATAATCGGGAAGAAAATTATTAAGAGGCACATCAGGATCTATTTATTCCCCTTTTGAGGAGTAAGGGTCATCCCCAAGAAACAATAAGGCAATGTGAAAAAATCTCTTAATAAATGTGATATTGACATACTAATGGTTTGCTAGCAGTAGTCCTTATCTGTAGAATGAATGATTTTAGCAGACTGTGCCTGCTTACGGGAAACAAACCTGGAATCTATGGGCATATAGGGCATTTAAATGTTAAATAAGCTATGTAGCTATCTACATAAAATAAAGTTGTTTTTATGACAGAATGGGTCCCTTCCAAAAGTAACATTCTTGCCTACATTACTCTTACTTGGAGACCTCATGAATTATTTGAGCCAGAGCACACGTCATGAAGTTGCAATAAAGGAGCTGCACTGGTGGTTGAAGACCTTGAACCCACTCTGCCTAGGACTCCTGATTGCTGTATTGTTGAAATGATTAGTCAAGCTTGACACTGAGTAAGGTCTCTGATTTACGTGTATCTGACGTGATAGTCTAATCCTTTGCATATCTCAGCCATTATCTTTTCCCTTCTCCAGAACATACCTTTCTCTAGAACAATCATCTTGCTTGCATTTTTACATGTTCTCACTCTTTGTTTTTTGGTTTTTTTTCTTCAAGACAAAGTCTTGCTCTGTAACCCAGGCTAGAGTGCAGTGGCGTGATCTTGGCTCACTGCAATCTCCACCTCCCGGGTTCAAGCAATTCTCCTGCCTCAGCCTCCCGAGTACCTAGGATGACAGGTACCCGTCACCGCGCCTGGCTAATTTTTGTATTTTTAGTAGAGACGGGGTTTCACCCTTTTGGCCAGGCTGATCTCGAACTCCTGCCCTTGTGATCCACCCGTCTTGGCCTCCTAAAGTGCTAAGATTACAGGCGTGAGCCACTGCACCTGGCCCTTGCCCTTTTTTTAATACTTCAAATCAAACATTCCTTTTCTTTTTCTCACAGATAAATCTATTTTAAATTTATTCACATATTTCTGAGCATCTTTACCTATAAGCCTCTCTTGACCTTCCATCTGAGATAATTTTCCTCCTGCCAGAAGTTCAGGGTTTGCAGGTCTACTGGTGGTAATTTGCTTTTGTTTTCATGAAAATATCTTCATTTTCCTTCAGCATTTTAAATAAAATTTAGCTAGAATATAATTCTATGTTGACTATCATATTTTCAGTACCTGAATGTTATTATTTTAGATGCCTTAGCTTACATTGTCAATCTGCTTATTATTCCTTTCTATGTAAAATGTCTTTTCTCTCTAGTCCATTTTAAACTCTCTTTTACTGTGGTGTTCTGCAATTTTACTATCATATAACTTTAAGTTTAACAATTTTTCCTGTCAGGAATTCATTATGCATTCAGAATATGAAGCTTGGGGACTTTCTTCAATTCTGAAAAATTCTCAGTATTTCACCTTGAATATTACCCCCTCATACCTCCCTGTATTCTTTTCTATCTGAAACTATGATCAAATTATTTTAGCCCATCTAACTCCAGCCATTGTATTTGATAATCATTATTTTATATTTTCAATCTCTTTTTCTCTTTGTGCTACATTTTGTATGTTCTTTAGATCTACCTTCTAGATAACTAATTATTTCTTCAGCCGTGTCCAAGGTACTCTTTGGTCCACTGTTTCCAATTTCAGTTATTGTAGTGTTAATTATTATAAATTTTGTTCGAATATTTTCCAAATATACTGGTTCATCTTATTATTTTTTATATCTTACACATCTTTTTTTTTTTTGAACACCTCAAGACAATTGAGGATCCTAGACATATCTTAAATTTTGTTTTCTCTTTCAACATTTTAAATATTTGACAATTCCAACAGAGAAATTCTTTGGGGTTTTTCTTTTCCATTTTAAAATATTTAGTTTGAGTCATGCATTGCTCCTCTAAATCTAATTTGAGAGACTGCTTTCCAGAAATTATGTTTTTGCTTCCCCTGAGCATCTATCAGCATTACCTACCCAGATCTACTTTAATTGCATATCTTGGCTTGGGATTTCCTGGACCATGTAGATACTGAAAATTGGAAACATAAACACATTTAAGGACAGAGATGTTATTATTAATTCTCAGTAAGTGAGGGCTTTTTCTGTTTGTTTGTTTTGGTGAGGTCTTTCTTTCTTTCTCTCTCTCTCTCTTTCTTTCTTTCTTTTTGTTTTTTTTTCCAGGATAGGGCATCGTTGGTTTTTTTTCTTTGTTCTACTTGAAGCCTAGGCTAGAGGTCAGAAAACTATAATCCTAGGACTATATCTTGCCCACAGCCTATTTTTGTATAGCCTGTGAGTTATTTTTTAAAAACTTTTTTAAACATTTTCAAGTGTTGTTAAATTAATTTTTTCTTTTCTTCTCCTTTTTTTTTTTTTTTTTTTTTTTTTGGTAGAGATAGGCTCTGGCTATGTTGCCTAGAATGATCTCAAACTGGCCTCAAATGATCCTCCTCCCTGGGCCTCCCAAAGCACTGGGATTACAGGTGGGAGCTACCAGGCCTAGCCAAAGGGTGGTTTAATCAAACAAACAAACAAAAATATGTTAGAGAAACCGTGTGTGGCCCATAAAGCCTAAAATATTTACTAACTGATCCCTTAGAGAAAACATTCACCAGTCCCTGGCTTTTATTTTTCTTAGCTAGCAGATAGGTCAAGGACATTTCGTCAGGTTTAGATTACCTGACAAATCTTTTACCTATTTCTTCAGTTGACTTGTTAGCCCTTTTATTATTGACTTTTAAGAGTTCTTTATGCATTCTGTATACAAGTCCTTCATCAGATATGTGTTTTGCAAATATTTTATCTCTGGTTTGTATTCTGATTTTCTCAACTGTGTCTTTAAAAAAGCAAATTTTTGGCCAAACGTGGTGGCTCATGCCTATAATCCCAGCAGTTTGGGAGGCTGAGGTGGGCAGATCACGAGGTAAAGAGATCGAGACCATCCTGGCCAACATGATGAAATCCTGTCTCTACTAAAACTACAAAAATTAGCTGGGCGTGGTGGTGCATGGCTATAGTCCCAGCTACTCAGGAGGCTGAGGCAGAATAATTGCTTGAACCCAGGATGTGGAGGTTGCAGTGAGCTGAGGTCACGCCACTACACTCCAGCCTGGGTGATATGGTGAGACTCTGTCTCAAAAAAAAAAAAAAAAAAAAAATTTATTTTAATGAAATCCAATTTATCAATTTTTTCTTTTACGGTTTGTGCTTTTTGTGTATTATCCAAGGGATCTTTGTCTAACCCAATGTTATAAAGATTTATTCTTATGTTTTATTCTAGAAGTGTTATGGTTTTAACTTATATTTACTTTATAATCCATTTCTTGACTCTTGATGTTTAAATATAATTGTGGAGGCTTACAGGTGTTTTAAAATGTTAGGTGGTGGGGCATATGTGGACAATCTCTGTACCCTCTGCTGTGTTTTGCTGTGAACCTAAAACTACTCTAAAAGATACAGATGCAGTGGCTCACACCTATAACCCCAGCACTTTGGGAGGCCAAGGCAGGAGTGTCACTTGAGGCCCGGTGTTTGAGACCAGCCCAAGCAACATAGTAAGACCCCCATCTCTACAAAAAAAATTTTTTTAATTAATCATGTATGATGGCATGCACTGTAGTCCCAGCCAGACGGCTTGAGCCCAGAAGGTTGAACCTGCAGTGAGCCATGTGTGTGTCACCATACCGCAGCATGGGCCACAGTGCGAGACCCTGTCTCAAAAAAAAAAAAGATAAAGTCTATTAAAAATATGTGGTATATATGTACAGTGGAATATTATCAAGCATAAAAAGGGATGAAGCACAGAAACATACTTTAATATGTATAGTAGATACATATTCCTATACCGTACTGTAGATGAACCTCAAAAACAAGCTAAGTGATAGAAACCAGACACATCACGTGCTATATGATTTCATTTATATTAAATATCCAGAATGGGAAATTAATAAAGACAGAATGCAGATTGGGGCTTGCCAGGGGCTAGGGGAAGGGGCAATGGGGAGAAACTGTTTAGTGGTATGTTTTATTTTTGGAACAACGAAATGTTTTGAAACTAGATAGAGGCAGTGTACAACACTGTGAATGTACTAAATGCCATTGAATTGTTCAATTTCACATGATTTTATGTTATGTGAATTTCATGTGGATAAATTGAAAAAAAATTTAAGAGACTCAAGGATGAAATCCTTGTAAGTTTAATTATTTTCTTTTTTTGAAGTGTAAGGACAAAATAAATGTCATGTAGTCCAATCTATAAATTTTTAAATATTGTAATTTATTATCTACTTTATGTTTATAATGTCCTTCCACTTTCTGAAATTAAAAAAAATTCACCAAAATTTTCTTCTAGTAATTTTGTGGTTTAATCAGTCTGAAATATATTTGACATAGAATATTTAATAACATTAAAAAATTAGTGTAACATCAAGCCTTCACAGTGAGAGAATCACATAGGTTTGGAAAAGTGGCGATGCAAAGTATAACTACAAAGTCATGAGTCAAGAAGAATGGAGAGAGATTCCAAATTTTCTGTGTTATAAAAATAAGAAGAATTTATTTTAATTTCATTTTGGGTTTGGCTTTCAAGAGAATGAGAGGAGAGGGAGGCTCTAAAAACACACAGCTCACGCCTGTAATCCCAGCACTTTGGGAAGCTGAGGCGGGCGGATCACGAGGTCAAGAGATCAAGATCATCTTGACCAACATGGTGAAACCCCATCTCTCCCAAAAATACAAAAATTAGCTGGGTGTGGTGGCGCGTGCCTGTAGTCTGAGCTACTTGGAAGGCTGAGGCAGGAGAATCGCTTGAACTCAAGAGGCAGAGGTTGCAGTGAGCCAAGATCGCGCCACTGCACTCCAGCCTGGCGACAGAGCGAGATTCCGCCTCAAAAATAAATAAATGAATAAATAAATAAATAAATAAATAAATAAATAAATAAATAACACAGAGAAAGGCTAGAGCCTGATTTTCAAAAATATCTACAGATGGACGTTTTTAAAGGACCGAGATGTCTAAAATGTATTTTTCACGTTTACAACGCTGTACTGTGAACCCATTCCATTTCCCCAAACTATCATTAAACTCAGCTAATATTAAAAAGTTCTTTGTAAGACATTTATCTGTTAAAAGCAGGTAAACAAGATGGCTTCCACCTCTGAGACAATATGGCAGAATAGGGACAGAATGAACAAAATAGCAAAATGATACATGATCTAACCTACTGTAGAAGGAGCTGAAATCTCAAGACTTAAAGTAAGGAATCAAGTTAATCTTCCTTAGATTTAAGAGGCAGTATGACCTCAACTGATAGCTGAGCATTAGTTAGGTGTAGGATGAAAATGAAGAAGTTTCCATCTACCTATTCTACAAACATCATTGTTCAAATACAGTTGAGTAGTATACAAGTAAGATAATGATTTTATTAAAAAAAAAAAACCTAAAATATATGCTTGAAAGAAACTAGCATTAATTCTTTTTGAAACTACTAAAATTTAAGTTAGGGAAGATTCTATTTGTATTACGTAGAAAGGAATAACAAACTCAGGACTAAAAACTGTCACATGCATTTAACGTACTTCATTTTACATGAAATTTTATAAGTTCACATGTCATTTCCTAGTTTATATATAAATAAAAGAGATTCTACTTTTAAAATATGGGTATTCAAAGAAAATGGCTGATAATCTACTTAGCTGAGAGCAATAAATTTTATCTTACACTCAGAAAAAAATCAGGAAGACATTTTTACTGATGTTACCAAAACAGCAGGATGAACTTCAAACTAATCTTTCTATTTTAGCAAAACCACATATAAAAGTAAGTGAATATAAGATCTTAAAATACTTCCTTGGATTTGAATAGTATCTTTCTTCCAACAGCTCAAAGCAATTTGCTTTAGGTTCTTATTGAGACTAGAAACCATTCTGTGAAATTGTGAATTACAGTATAGACAAATATGTATTCTCATCCTCATTTCTATGAATAGGAGAATTAAAAGATGATAGACTAAGACTGATTGGCTCAAGATTACAAAATTAAACCCAGATCTCCTGACTTCAGGGCCAACTCTCTTTCCAAGGACTTTATTTACACTATCTGCAATGCAGAAATACTCTTCTTTCTCACCTTATTTCAGTCAATTATCTTGACCTCTGTCAGTACAGGTGGGTGCCATGCTATCTTTCAAAGACTGGATCCTTTTTTACTTACATATTTCCATCAATCTGGAATGTTTTTTATCTCTGTGATCTATTCAAATCCTTCCTTCAGGTCTGACCTTATCAAAAATTATTATCTAAAGCAGTTCAAATTTTGTTGGCTTATCAACAAATTGGTTAAATATATTGGTTAAATATATTTAACCAACTATGACCTTGACTCTGGTGTAGCAACAATATCAGCACATTTTAAAAAGAACATTCCAGATAATCTGTCCTCTTTGGGGGCAGGGAACATGTCTTGGTCATTTTTGTTTATCCGGCACCTACAAAGGGCCTGAAATAGTAGACGGTGAAGATGAATGCTTGCTGTGAGAGGGTGGCAGTATATTACCATACTGATATATTGTTCTTGCTCAATAGTGATGGGAATACATGGCATATAGACCAAGAACTATAATTACATACTTGTAGTACTGTAAGTTTAAGTAAAAGAGCGCAATATTGATTTAGTTGGTGGTAAATAAAGCTAGCAACTACCTCACAACCACTGCTGTCTTCTTATTTTTGCTGCTTAGTGTTTGATGTCTGTCAGCTAGCTTACGATGTTGAAGATGTAAGAAGTCTTATTTGCACTCTCACTACATCCACCATTCTTAGTCTCTAGCTGTATTCCCTATGGTTATTCTCCTTTCCACTCTTCATATTGTTCTTCAGCAGTTGCGTACCTATTACCAAGTCCTCATTGGGTCTAGAACAAGAATATGAGAGTAGGGGCTTGTGGTGATAGACAGGAAAATGGAAACTGAGGAATCTAATCTACTTCCTCTTTCTAGTCACGATCATGTATTTTTTTTCTTTTCAGTCTCTAACTCTTTCCTGAACTGTCAGCCAGAAAGTAGTGTTTGCTAGTTAAGCATGGGTTTTCTATTTCACTGTCTCATTTTCTTTGTTGCTCTCAAGGTAACTAACAATGAATCAGGCACATAGTAGATGCTCAGTAGATAATCATTAATTCATCAACCGCCTGGGAAAGGAGTGCAACAGGGACACTTCTAAAATACCAGAAGTAAGAGCCAAGGTGACTTGTGCCACTAAGAGCCACTAACCATTCCAAGAATCAGCAATAGAATGGCTACTTCCAACAGTCTCTTTAGCCAACATGAGCCCAGCCAACCATATTTCTATGCAGTTCAACTGCTATCTATTCCACTCCTCTCTTAAGGGTATAAGAAATGCATTTTAATTGAAATAACAGAACCACAAACCTGCTACTTCCCCAGCCTCTTGGCTAACTGGAATAAGGGAAACAGAAATGGTATCGCTGTTAACAAAGAAGCTATGTAAGAGATCTTGAGATCATCAAAAGCAACGGGAATCATTAATCTATTAATAATTAAGAATCAAGTTTAAAAAGTATGTTTTAGAAGATGACAGATTCCCAATAGCATAGAGACTCCAGCACTTGCATTTTTAAAATTGTGTTCATCAGCTTTAATATATAAGGCAGAGCTTTCAAACTGAGAACTAATTGATTCTCTTACTCTTTCTTTTCACTGTTCATTAAAAAAAATAAGTACAGTACTCTCTTACCCCCAATTTTTATTAACATTATTTAACATTCATTAAACAACTCATGTATATGCTGGGCCTTGTTAGGGATATAGAATTGGTTCTGTGTTTTACATGGTCTTGCAAAGGCACCTTCTGAAACATGATTTGCTGCTGTAATCCACACATGATTGTACCCTTTGTTTCACCTTAAGCCAAAAGCAGCTCAAGCTAAATGCCAAGCTTCCCTGAGTTACAAATTTAGACTCTCCCTGAGATGCCTGCTCACATGGTGCATTAGCCTACTGCACCGGTTGATTAGCAGTGCTCTCTCTGAGTGGTATATTGACTCCCATGTGCACTTATCATTTATCATACTTATGTTCATTTTATTCTTATCCCAATAATGACAGCTTTCATGTAAAATGAAAGGAGAAAATAAGATTAATACCTACTTAGTACACCTTTAACACCACGCACAAACACACTAGCTTCTGAATCAAACGCAGGTCTTCTCTGAATTTGGATTTTATTATCAATATTATTGTTATTGCTCTCGTTCAAAAATGACCTCAAGATAACCATTTGTCATTTCTTGTGGAATGGTCAAGACATAAAAGTGGCAGTAAGGGAAGGACAGAGGGAGAAAGGGGATCAAGAAGGTTATATGAATTTGTGTGTTCAGTGGGGAGTAGAGCAATGCAGTGGAAAATCAGCCCAGCCACCTGGCCTAAGATAATGCCCATTTTCAACCTTCATCATTTGAGAATACATTGGAGATATGTGTTCAGTTTTGGGGTAGAGAAATTTTGAAAGTCTGCTTTGGTATTGATATCCAAGAGTCTGGGCAAATTTGCATGAAATCCAACAAGGACAAAGGTTTTCTAATATGTTGTTCTAATTTTTTAGAAGTATCAGAATTGATCATGTACCTTTTTCCCCAAAGAAATGTAAAATTAAAATTTTTAATTGTAATTCTTCATCTGAAGCTGCAAATACACTTCTACAGGTTCTGTCAATTTCATGACATTTTTGCCTTCTTGCTATTGGGTATGGAATGTTTAAATGGAAATACAAAATAAAAGAAAACGTTAAGCAGCTACAACAAGTACGGTGAGAAAAACAAGTGGATGTTTACTGGTATTACACAAGGAATATCATCATGTCTACATTCACAGTTAGTAATGGGAGCTATTCCAACTGAAATTCAAAGGTTGTAGAACAAATTGTTCAGCCTGTTCCAGTATAGCATAGAATACCCTGGTTAGACATATAACTTCTATAGGGACACAAGCGAAGTCCCTATAGAAATAAGATGACAAAGAGTGCTACTTAAAATTAACTTGAGGCCTTTCTATTCTCGGTGATTAGACTTTTTTACATTTTTATTTATTCATTTATTTATTTATTTATTTATTTTGAGACAGGGTCTTGCTCTGTCACCCAGTCTGGAGTGCAGTGGTATAGTCACGGCTCACTGCAACTTCAACCTCCCAGACCCAAGTCATCCTCCCGCCTCAGCCTCCCAAGTAGCTGGGACTACAGGCGTGTGCCACTGTGCACAGCTAATTTTTTTTTTTTTTTTTTTTTTTTTTTTTTTTTTTTTTTGAGACGGAGTCTTGCTCTGCCGCCCAGGCTGGAGTGCAGTGGCCGGATCTCAGCTCACTGCAAGCTCCGCCTCCCGGGTTCACGCCATTCTCCTGCCTCAGCCTCCCGAGTAGCTGGGACTACAGGCGCCCGCCACCGCGCCCGGCTAGTTTTTTGCATTTTTTAGTAGAGACGGGGTTTCACCGTGTTAGCCAGGATGGTCTCGATCTCCTGACCTTGTGATCCGCCCGTCTCGGCCTCCCAAAGTGCTGGGATTACAGGCTTGAGCCACCGCGCCCGGCCCCGCACAGCTAATTTTTAAAAATTTTTGTGGAATCGGGGTCTCTCAGTGTTACCCAGGTTGGTCTTGAGTTTCTGGGCTTAAACAGTCCTCCCACGTTGGCCTCCCAACGTGCTGGAATTACAGGTGTGAACTGTTGCACACAGCCAGTGATTAGACTTATTTGCAAACAGCAATGCAAATCATTATACGCGGAAATGACCATTCAAATACAAACAGCATAGTCAAGAATGGTGTGGGAGACAGATGAATGCCAGCATCACTAGAAAATTGAGAAACCAACTAAAAATAAATAGAAAGATGATTTCTAGTTCCTTAGAGAGGAGAACTAAAAAAATAAAATAAAATAAAATAAAATAAAATAAAGGCTGTTAGAAGCCTAGTATATTTCTTTGACAATTGTATATGGTTATTCTTAATTTAATTCATAGTAAACCATATATAATTCTCATTCCAGAGTGGGCAGTCAGATATTTCAACACTCTCTGTGATTGTGTTTTTAATACTCTTCATTTAGAGCTGAGTTACTTAATGTCAGCACTATTGATATTTTGGGCAAGACAATTCTTTGTTGGTGCATTGGTCCTGTGCATTGTAGGATGTTTACCAGCATCTCAGGCCACTATCTCCTATATGCCTGTACCAACCCCACAGTGTTGACAATAGAAATGTCTCCAGACTTTGCCAAGTATCCTGGGGATGGAGGGGATGTGGAGCCAAAAATTGCTTCCATTGAAAACCATGGAGATAGAGGGATATCTTAACCTGTCTCATGCTAAAGTGAAGAATCTGGCCAACAGATTTAAAAGTTATCAAGTAGCATTATAGATAAAATCTTGCCAAGCTTTATTTTTGATAGGCAGGCTACATCTGAAAGGTAGGGATTGATCTTAGCTGGAAGAAGTGTTTATTCTAAGAAAGTTCTTTTTGCCTTCGTGGAAAGGCTAGGCTACAAAATGCAAGAAGCTAAGAAACCGATGCAAGGATTTCCAAATGCCTTTAGAGCTTGGCTCAAAGTTAAAATTCTTTCTCTTATTTTAGGAAGGGATGAGGATTTTTTTCCCTGCTTCTCCTTTTGCTGCCAGTTCAGTAAAACGCCAATTGAAATAAATCATTTTCAACTGCTTACCTATTTAAAGAGTACTTTTAAAACTCATTCACTACCTAAGTATCCCAATTTGAATATTTTTAGTCATCCATGACCATGTATGATTGTGTTATTGCTCAATATACATAAAAACAAATACTGAAAAGGTATCTCTGAAGATACTAACAATTGTAGAAAGAGAGTTTATTAAATCGTCAGACAACACATTATCACTCTGGAGGCTGGAAACATCATGTGATACCATTTCCAGCCACTAATACCATTTTTCAGCTCAAAACTGAAAACATTTTGCTGAACTTTCAAAATGATTTGGCATTAATAGTCACACCAACAGAGGACTTTAAAAAAAAAAAAACAGAAGTAAGGCCCTACTCAACTGAGTAACCAGGTGGGCAGGCGTTTACCCAAGTTTTTTAAAACTCTTGATTTTTGTAGTAAATATGTTTACAAACATATTATTCCAAAAAATGATCACACCAGTAGTGGTACTTGTAATTTGACAGTAATTTACAAAGACTTGTCTTTTTTCTGCTTGTGAAGGAGACAAGAAAAAAGTTGTTGTATAAGTACTTTTTATGGGGCGAGTAAGGAGTTGGCTGAAAGATTACGCAAATTGTATGCACTTATAATTCCTTGAGGGATTATAATAATCTTATAGAAGAATAGGTATAATTTATGTAATCATGGAGGACAGTTTATATTTGCCTAGGGAGAGGTAAGGAAGGAACTAGCAGAGGACAAAGTGAAGGCAAATAATGAACAGGGAGTACCAAATAGTTCAAAATGCCTGGAGCACTGGGGAGATGTGTGAGTATGTGGAGCAGACAATGTGTGCATGCATTCGTGTCTGTGTGTGTGTGTGTGTGTGCGTGTGCGTGTGTATCTGTGTGTATGTGAGCTCTACACTTGGTAAGTATTCTGTTCATTGTACCCACCTATAACTTCAGAAACAGATCATGAAATGAATTTGTCGCTGTAATATTTTTTCCACAACGTTGGTGAGTTGTCAAGGAAGATAAAAATTTGTAGGCCTCCATTCTGGCCAGCCTATTAATCACCCAGCATAGAATTATTCTGCTACTATCAATAGTAAATTTAGTATAAAGCTAGATCATGTTAGATTGTCTTCTGGACCTGCAAGCTGAACTTTTGTAGTAAATATGTATTTTTCTGGGCTTTAAAATACAAGCAAAAATTAAAGGGTTTCATTTTGTTTTGTTGTGCTATACAGCCTAAATTTCCCTATATCTTTCTTATATTTAAAAATTAAGGCACTAAAAACCTGAGTGTTAGTCCCATAAGAGTATTTCCTATATAGAAATACCATAGCTCATTAAGCGTAATTCAGTAAAATAATTTTAGCAGAACTGGTTAGTGTATTGATTGATGAAATTATTAATAATATAAACAGGTGGGGGTGATTCAATTCTGATATACCATAGTATAAGAATACCAATGGAGAAAACAATTATTTCCCTACAAAATGGGTTGTGGCCACATTGCATATTTCTGCTATTCTCCATTGTCTTCAACGTTGGCCACTGCCGCAGGCAAGTGTGAGACAAGACAGACAAATGGTCTGATCTAGAATGGCAAATTCGATGTTTCCTTAATACAGTCTCCTGGAATGACAGCAGTTATGTATTTTTAAGTCCACTCTTCCATTATGGCGATAAATGGTTATTTAAATACAGTCAGGTTCAAATTACACTAGTGGAAAATGCAGCAGGGAAAAGTATCAAAGACAAAGAACTTTTAAATAAATCTCATCTCTCCTCCCGCCATATAAAGTCATTTCTATGCCAGATGGCAGATGTTTATGCTGGTACTTAAAAGAAGTAAAAATTAAATCGATCTCAGAAACTTAATTGTTTTTAGTTTTAAAATACCCTCAAATAAAGGGAGGTTGGTAGAGATTTTGTTTTAAATGATCTCAAAAACTATAGAACTTAATGTGCACTTTAATTTGGAAAAGTAGTTAACTCTTAAGTAACTTATTTTTTATTGGAGTTCATTATTGACTTTTTCATATTATTTTTAAGGTAATTTTTAAAAATGTCACAAGTCATGTTTTTCTGGAAGCAATTGCTAAAAATCTTCAAAAGGCTGTATTTAAATGTATAATGATTCAATTAGCTCTTCAAAATTGGGTGATAGATTAGGTACTTAGAAATGCTTCATCATATCTGTACTGGTACAAGACATAAAAGTTACTCATCCATGACTACTCTCCTGTTATGATGGGGATCAACACAACACAAATAACAGAAAACCTTCTTCCCCAAACCAGCGATTGCTGTGTGCGTAGCTCCTGTTATCCAGACCAAACTGATCAACTTTCCCGTAAGAAAGCTGTTCTCTCAAAGGCTCAGTGTGGTGGAGAAATATTTCATTATTATGACATCTGAATTTATTGTTCAAAAAAGCAAACTCAACCTAATTGGAATCTAGAGATTTTTCTTCTCTTTTCTGTAAATATATAAGCCCTGATCAAAAATAAACCCTGCTTTCTTGATCTAAATTGCAGCATAAAGTTTTCAGCAGATATTCTGGAAATGCCAAATGAAACATAGTTATTAGCTCAAATAACTCTCGCAATCACTGGATTTTTTTTTTAAGTAGAAAGTTCCCCAAATATTTATTTTTATACTACTAACAGTATAGCAATGACCAATTTGGAGAAAATAATATTTAGATAAGTAAACTATTGTGAAACTTATTCCAATTATTAGTCACAGACACTAGAATATGTACAATATTTTTGAACTTCTATATTCTGAACAATCAATTCAACAAGCCTCAATGAATACTTAGGATGAGTTCACTGTTTTGCCGTGTATACAGACATGATTTCTGTGCAAACAGAAATATGAAAAAGTCTCTTTCCTCAATTTACTTACATTTGTGTGTGTGTGTTAAGGCATAGAAGTATTTAGAAAAAAATGCTTTGATTATTCAAGGCTAAGTTGCACTTCATTTTTAGTTCTTTACAAAACCTAAAAAAATCGCTGTTAGATTTATTTAAGACAATCGCAAATTACATAGGCAACAAAAGGCAGCTTACTCTCATAATCTGTGCAATTCTGACTTCATTTTACAGTGGCTTCTCTTACAGTGAAGACCACAGCCTTAGTGAATTTTGCCCATACTTAGCTTGAAAGCAGGCATCCTTAACAGATGGATTCTCTTGTCTTCAATAGTCACAAATGCCTTTAAGTCAGATCCGACTGCTTCTCAGATTATCACAGCCCTAGTAGAGGACAACCAGTGGATCTATGGGATTCTAGAATGGCATCTATGGGATAAAGCATTATGACCAGGCGTGGTGGCTCACGCCTGTAATCCCAACACTTTGGGAGACCGAGGCAGGCAGATCATCTGAAGTCAGGAGTTCGAGACCAGTCTGGTCAGCATGGTGAAACCCTGTATCTGCTAAAAATACAAAAAAAAAAAAAAATTAGCTGGGCATGGTGGCACATGCCTGTAGTCCCAGCTACTTGGGAGCCTGAGGCAGGAGAATCGCTTGAACCCTGGAGACAGGGGTTGCAGTGAGAGCCAAGACTGAGCCACTGCACTCCAGCCTGGGCAACAGAGTGAGACTCTGTCTCAAAAAAAAAAAAATAAAGCATTATGCATGTTATGTTACTTATAGTGTTAACCAAGCTACAGTAACAAAGATATCACAGAATGCAATCTCACTCAAATAAAATGGATCTCTATTTCTCTCACATTTAGCAGTGCAGTAATAGGTGGGAGGTTCAAACACAAAAATAATTTTGCTCCATCTGAATTCCTTCTACCTTGTTTTTCTACAATCCCCTAGGAGTTTCTCATCTACTGTGGGTGAAGCTGGATCATCACGACCCCTGAAAAGGTGAAAGAAGTAGAGGACAGCAGTGTCATAAGAAATAACTGGACACAGGCCAGATTATCTCGCTGCTAGCAAGGCTGAGAAATGTAGTCCCTAACCAGACAGCCATGTGCTCTAACACCTGAGGGTGGAGACGGAGTTTCTATTCCTATAGAAAGGGGTGAGTAAAGACTAGGGGACAATTAGCAGTCTTATCTTAAGCATTTAATAAAAGGTTTGATTAATCGATCCTAAAACAAATATATTCTGAGTGCCTACTTTGTATATAGCACTCCAACAGGCCCCACTGGGATTTAAAATATATATATCCGTTTTACCCACAAGCACCATATTTTGATGAAAGAAGCTATATACACTCAAGACCTCCAATGATGATCTTAATAATAATGTTGATCATAATGTACTATATCTGGTGTTAAATGAGTGATGTGGAAGATGTGTGAGATGAGTACTCAGTGTCATTTCTTGATAGGAAGATTGGAGGAGACAGCAGCCATTCTTTTGCTCATTCTTCTTTTGCACTTTTCATCCAATAACAATGAGACCTGACACAAATGAAGTCATTTCAGCCTTCAAACCATGAAAAGCATAATGTTTATCTTTGAAAAATTGTCTAGATACTTGGGAATCTGCATATGTATTCACATATATGTAATTGACAAATAGCAGGCTTATTTGTATTCATTTTGACCTAGATATGATGCCGATACTCACCTTTTAGTTAAACAGCATTCGTTCTTATTGTTAGAGAGGTTGAATCAATCAATTGCATTCTCTAATGACGGAAGCAGATGGAAATAGAATGAGCTTCTGAATCTTCCTCAAGGGCATTGTAGAGGATGCTGCACCCTTAACTGAAAATTGCTCAGTTTTGCAATAGAGTTGGCCAATGTAGACACAGTCTTATATTTTCCCTAATTTTGAATTAATACTCTAGAAACCAGCAGCTGACAATGAGCCTGAACAGTTGGTTTCACACCTGAGGCCTCTTTTAAAAGACCATTCTCATCACAGTCAAATAACAGGAGGATATATTAGAGGGGGAAATGAGTGCATTTTCTCTAAGACTACTTAAGTAGGAGTTTCTCTTGAGCTAATTAAGATTCAATTCTATTTCGGAAACTAATGTCTGAAGCAGACACTCTGTTTGGGAATTATTAATATGTGAAAGCAGAAGGTTCCAGAGCACTTGAAATGGTGTTTTTGCCTGGTGGCTGCTCTGTAAAAGTGCTTGTTGAAAATAATTAAGTAAAGTCATATTTTAAACACAATATCAAATGTTCAAGGTGAATGATTATGGTATACAAAATTATTAATGAGATCTATGAACTTTTTACAAGTGGAATAAGCAACGCATTTGACTATTGAAAACAAACCTGAAACTCTTACTGTTGTGTTTGTGGGCTCTTAGAATTCTTAGATGTCTGGGGGAAAACACTGAAGTCTGTCTAGTTTTACTTTATTCAGAATAAGTTCTGTATAATATGAGTCATAGTTCCACTTTAAAAGGAAAAATATTTGAATATACATGTTAAACTCACATATTGAATGTGACGGTTTATGTAACCTAATTCAAATAGAGCAGCTGGCCTAAGCCTAAACCAGAAAAAGCTAATATGGCACGGAACAACATATTTTTGCCTGGCAGTTTCAATTAGCAGTCACAAGTTGTCCGAGTTGTACTCTGATTTTTATATAATAAATTGTTACATGTATAAGTAGTAGACCAGAAAGCACCATCTTTTCTGTCATGCAATTCGTCTTTCATGCAGCCTTGAAGGTAGTATTACATTGCCCTTCTAGTGAAAATCACACTACATGAGGTTTGTGATTGCTGCAAGCTCTTAGATTTGTGTTTCATATCACGTGACAACTCCATTTAAAAAAAATAAAAATAAAAGAACCCTCTCTGTGTTGCTTCCTGTCTTTTTACTTTAATAGCAGACATAGGCATCCACCAAAGCCATCTGCCACCTGCTATGAAGTCTCAGGGTCAGACTGCCTTTTAGAAGTTACATAAAACTGGGATTATCAGTGGAAGGAAGGGAGTGACAATTATCAGTGCAACAAAATTGTGGAAAATGTGAAATCTTTAGGGAAAAAAAGAGAGGAAATTTCAAAGTGTTCAAAGTTTGAGGCCATACTTTTTAGTGTCTGACACAAAAGAGAAAGTGTGTTAAAAGAAAGAAAAATAGAGAGTTAATTATTTAACCCTTGCCTTACTTTTGCTATTGGTTTCTATCCGGAGAGAAAATATATCTCACTGAGATTCTTGTAGACTTCTGTAGTTTCTCATTTTGTCCCATGCTGATATAAACAATACTTTACCTATCCAAGACCATCCTTCCTTTATTCAAGTGGCTCATATTTAATGACCCCAAAAAATCAGTCTTTCTTTCTTTGGTGTGGTGTCAACACTTTCATTAAATCAAGGTTTTAAATCTAAGACCAGATGACAAAAGGAAGCTGTGTTAGCATCTTTGTCATGGCCACATTTCAGTAGTGACATTTTGTGTAAAAGTGTCCTATCAAGCTTCAACTGTACATAGTAGAATCCTTCACTTTTCATCAGAATTAGTAGCCTTGACCTCACCAGCTATGTAAACATTTCAGAATCCTATGAGAGGGATGGTGGGGTGAAGATCCCGACCCTTTCACAAATCACAAATCCATTTCTTCTCTTTCTAGGGCACAAAGTTACACTATGCTTGCCAGCCTCCTTCGAGGTTCAATACAGCCATGGGACTAGTTGCCAATGAATGTGAGCAGATATCAGAAATGTTGTATCTTTAAGAAAATCTTATGGCTGTAGTAATCAGTTTATTACACAGATTAATTTTCTTGAATGAACCACCATTTAGGTCTTTACACATACGCAAGTATTTCCACTAAATGAATTTTCATTCTTACATCCAGATAGGCCTAAACAGTCCAAAACATAAGAAAAATAAGAGTTATTAGCTATATGTTAACTGAGAACCTGTACAAGCACAAACCATACCATGACCTGTATAAGCACAAACCATACCACGATCCCTCCTCTTGCCATTACTGAAATTTAAGTCAATAAAGAAGGCTTTTAGTTTCACACCTAGGTTACATCTGGAGAACTGGCTGGTCATACACACTTCTCTTCTCAGAGACAGTGTTGGTACAGAAGTACAGTATTTCTAGTGTGTTATTCCAAGTATAAACAACACGGCACACTACTGTGTCAGGTAAAAAATGTGTGCACAAGGGGAAATGAGGGCCCGTAGAAAGCAGTCAGAGGGGAATCAAAAGGGCTTTGTTTTTCAGAGTTTCCCTGGTGTTATGTGTAGAAGTTATTGAAAAATTTATTTAAGCTTGTTACAAGCATTGCAAAGGACTATGAAGCCCTAGGGCATGGAGGAGCCACGAGATGGAAGCATCTCAGTTATCAGAATCATTACATGAAGCCTCATGCCATTCAGGAACATTGAGCTCACTGTCACTTGAAGAGGAAACATGTGTCTATTATGTTAAGTCACTGAAATTGTGATGTTACTGGTTATAGTAATATAGGTGAGTACCTTTGCATAGGAATCCAGGGACTACTACATGGTTCTAAAAGGCTATTTTGCTTTATTCTGTGATTTCAACATTTAAGAGCTTGTTGGTTGAACGTGGCACTTGCCCTTTGGCAAAACACACACAGCCCATGGCCAATTATGTATTATAGGCTCTTAGATTTAAATTTTTCAATTATATTATTATCTGAAACTAAATCACAGTGAGGGTGAAAGAAATCACAAAAACTACCCATTCCTTTCAAAGGAAGAAAATCAACAGAAAATTTTTTCTATAGTTGCTACCAGCCAGAGAAAAGAAAGATGAAGCTTGGAAGTTTTGCCCATGTTCAGCATTAGATAATATGGCAATGGCGGGGAAATGTAATGAAATAAATGTTACTTTGTGTTCCTGCTACATTTAGTGTTTCATAATAACTGTGGTTGATCATTCACTGTGTGCAGGATCTGTTAAAAAGAATCTTTTATGTAAATTATTTTACATAATTCTCATGACTTATAAAGTCTTTGTATACCCACTTCACAGATGAAGTGTAACAGTCAAGTAACTGGCTCACATTTCAATAGCCAATGAGTAATGAAACTGCCATTCAAACCCAGGCCGACTGAGTCCAAATATGCTTCTTAATAACCATGCCCTGTGGCCTCCAAAGATGATGATGTGATAGCCAGTTGTATACATTATGACTTCGTATCATCAAAGAGAAGATACTTTGAAATTCAAAAAAGCATTTAACATTAAAGTCATCTTTCTTTTCAAATATGTTGTGGTAGTATTGATAAAGAGGCAGAAGCAAAGATGAGCTGTACTTAGACAACAAAACAGGCTTATTAGTGAGTGTCTTGTGCCTTCTTTTCACACTACGTAGGGTAGAAAATGTGGAAGCAAATGTAAAGCCTCAATCTTCATATAGACCAAAGGATCAAAGTAGGATCTATTTTTAAAAGCAAAATATATTTTCTGCTTAAAAAAACTCTGCCTCACTTATTTCTTTTTTTCTTCCTTCTCCTCAACTTTTATTTTAAGTTACGGGAACATGTGCCGGATGTGCAGGTTTGCTGCAGAGGTAAACGTGTGCCATGGTGTTTTAGCGCACAGATCATCCTATCACCTAGGTATTAAGCCCAGCATCCATTAGCTATTCTTCCTGATGCTCTCCCTCCCCCCACCCCCAGAGCATATACCACCTCACAATAAATGTCCCCCACCAGTCTTTTAAAAATTATTGCCAATCTCTTTCTCTTAAGAAAAAACTGAAGCTGGACATGGTTATGCACACCTGTAATCCTAGCTATCTGGGAGGCTGAGGCAGGAGGATGGCTTGAGCCCAGGAGTTTGAGGCCACAGTGAGCTGAGCCATGATGGCACCACTGCACTCTAGGTTGACAGAGAAAAACCTCATCTCTAAAAAGAGAAAACTAGGCATTGAGGTAAGGTAAGGGAAGAGGTAAGCAGTGTTAGTCTCTTAATTTTCTGCCTTTCCTTTTGCTTAGTTTTTTAAGAAACAACATAACATTGAAAAATATATTGTACAAGTAAAAATGAAGTGTTGCTCAACTACCCTTTAAGTTTTAAATTAGAAGATCTTTGGGAGAGAGAAAGGGTGGGAGAGAACAAAGAAGACATATATGTTAGTCTATAGCAGTATATCAGATATGCCAAAGTTATCAGTCACAAAGGAAGTTAAAGAGTAGCAAAGCTTTACCATAAGAGGAATAAAATATCATCACCCTTTCCTAAAATGTAGTAGAAACAGCACCAAATCTGTAGCTAGAAGATCTGAGTATTATTTCTAGTTTATAGTTACCCATCACGTGATCTTGGGAAAGTTACCACTTTCCTTTTCTTTGCATCTCAGTTTTCTACCTTACAAAAAGATGATGCTTACCCTGCCACTAAATGAAGATCAAATCAAGATAATCTTATCTAATAATTAACTAAACAATTGATTTGAATCTGCATCTAGAACAACTTCTGCCAGGATTCTTTCCATTATCTCAACAAAAAATGTGATTTCCGAAATTTTGTAGTTTGTACTTTCAACAAAGGTTTTTCCTAGTTTTTCTTTGGGTAAAGTGTGTCTTTTAATGAACCCTAATATTAATGCATTTATACATTCTAAAAAGACGGGTTTCATAAAGCCTTATAACAGAGTTCATTGATGTATTATTTATTTTATGTACTTGCTAGTGTTACACATGACAGCAAATGCTGTACTCTGTAGATTATATTAATGGATCAAGAACTGGAAGGTCCCTATTGACTTATTGTAACCTTATAAAAGTCAACTTTTTGCTAGAACTTTCTCATCTGTTTAGAGATAATATATTCACCCTGTTCCTCCGAAGATTAGTTGGAAGTTTAAAAATTTAACTGATGCAAAATGCTTGCAAAAGCTCCAAACACCTAGGAAATTATACATATTCATGTCTACATATGTAGATCCAGTATCCCAATTTTCTGAAAATGTATTTTTAATAATGAAAGAGTATCTAAGGTGAGATGGGGAGCTAATTAACATAAAGTGTGTGATTGCTGGTCACAGGTTTTTATTCCAGCTGTTCAGATCCATAGCCTCAGAGTGAGATTATCTGTAGGTGATGAGACCTTGGGAAAACAGGCTTCTCATATATCCTCAAATCACATGAAACAAGGTATATCTGGAATTCAGTGTAATATTGTATTGTTAGAAATAGCTACTGTAAGCCAACTAATCATCTTGGTAAACCAAGTAAGATTCAAAGGTGGTTGGGGATAATACATGATAAAGACGATAATGGTGCCTTTCAGGCCATAACCACCAAAAACAACCCGTTGTTTTGGGCAGTTGTTCTGGGTACAGTTGTTTCAATTATTCTGTCAATGTTCCTGTGAGCTAATTGAGACGTGTATTAATATTCTGTTTTTTGCTAATAATTGGAAAGCAAGAAAAGCCTATGTGTTTTTCAAGGAGAGTTGAAATGTTTTTTCCTCATGGGTTCGAACCCCTTCTCATGCTTATTTGGAAACAGAATCTCTTACCCAAAGAACCTATTTTTCCTAGAGAGTTTTTATATCGTTGGTGCCAAGATAAAATATTGACTGGATAATAAATCGAATGCTTTAAAACATCAAAGAGTCATGAAGGATCTTCTTCGGTAGGCATGTGTTAGCATAAGAAGTACTTGGAAAACCATTCTGGGTGCATGTCTGATAAACTGTTTGGAATGATGTACCTTAGTGAGCCTGATAAAATCTAGAAGTTAAGTAATATAGAATAATTATATAAGTCAACTGCAGAAAAATAATTAATTTAAATCCCCTTAGTGTTCAGGGTATCTGTGGATTAATAATAATTTGCATCTTTAATGCCATAAGTAACCTAGGCAGCCTGTGTTTGAACAAGGTCAATGATGTTATGATGTGCTTTTTTTTTTCCTTTGGGCATTCTCTTCCAATATTCCAATTTATTGAAATAAACCATTATCCTCTTAACTTAATTGTCTGCAAAGCACTCTACTCTGTAGTCTTTGTTGTTGTTTCTATTACTTTATCACCTCTATTTTGTCTCTCTCTTAATGTGTTCAACATCCACTTCACTCATTTATTCTACGACTTCCTCTGAATCTTCTCCTAAACCTTTTCCACTCTGCAAGAAGGTCACCACATTGTACCAAGGTAAAGAATCCCATGCCGTAGGTCATTTAGGGACTTCGAAGCTTGTGGTATTAGCAGCAAGTTTCTTAGGTGATGATATTATTATCCCCACACTTCTTGAGATTTAAAATTGCCAGGAGGTTGGGAATCGTCAAGAGTTTACTATCCATCATTCTATTAGGAAGTAGAAAGAAAGTGAATGGAAGAAGCAAATAATAATTGATTAAATTTAGAAAAATAAACAGAATAATGTCTTTAATCGCCTTCAAAATGGACAAATCTTATTCCCAATGTCCTGTTTATCTTAAAGTTTTAATAGACTTTTATCGTTTTAAGCATTTTCTAATTTGAAGATTGTAGGTAGGCCAGAGTTGTTAACAAGGCTCAGTAGTGCTCTGGGTATGAAATTCTGCCTCAGATTGCTTGGAACTACTTAGATTTCTGTAAGAATTCCCTGCTCTCAGCTCAGCAGGATAGGCCATATAGCTTTCCTAACAAGCCACTACTTACCACTGAACATGGAGATTTCAAGATGTACTTAACCTTGATGGAGGGAAAGCTTGTATCTAATAAAGAAGAATAAAAATTCCGAATAACTGCAAAGCACTGCAGCAGGCAAGCTGCAATTCCAGTCATATGAAACCTCTGTTTACAGTAAAATGATGATATGAATCACAATGACGTTCATATAAGGACTCAACTGCCTACCTACTGATATTCCACATGTTTATAATACATAATTTCATTTTCATACAAGCTTATTACACATATTAAAGCAATACTTTTCCTTTTACAGGCGAGATTCATTGATAAAACAATGAAGTGAACTAACACCCTTCCTAAATAAAGTTTCACCAATAGCATCGTATGTTAATGGACCTATTTCATTGTTAATGTGACTGACTGCTTATTGATTCTTGCAGGAATCCAGCAAGGGCTTCAGAGTACAATTTAGTTTGGAGAGCTGTGGGTCCAACATCTATGCTCAATTACAACTTTCAGAAGGAGAGATCAATAAAATTTAAATTGCTTATGGTAATCACAACTTCAAATCATTGCGATCAGCATAAGCAATCTGCTGACCCCAGCCAAGCTCCTAAATTGAAACTTGTAATGAGTGGTCATTTAGTTTGGGTCCATTCATATTATTTTGGAGGCAGGTGATGAACAATTAAAGATCAGCTGGCACCTTCTCTGCACAACATTCCCATCTTTATTCCCAAAGTATTAATATGCAGTAACCCTCGGGTTCACGCTTTTGCACTTCTTTAATGGGTATTCTGTATGAATAAGCAATTATATTTTCTATTAAACAATTTCAGTGTAATTGAATTAGCAGTTATAATATTGCTAGGGCAAGCAAAAGCTTTCCTAGGGAAAAATTAAGTGATATTGGGTAGTGCAAATTAATTTATAGAACTGAAAAATGTAACCAATTAAATAGAATTGCCTTCACCTCCCCCTCCTCCAAAATACAATTAAGCAGCACATTGTTTCAAAGAATATGTTTCAGAGCAATTTGTTTTCAATCATAATAGCTGTTTTTCATTCATTATGAAAAGCTGTCTATTATAATGAAAATTTCATAGGCAGTTTTCCTTGACAAAGCAGGTTGCAAGTTTAAACAAAGATAGCCTGTAGATTACTTCCTTGATAAGGAGTCACCTTAGAATTACATTTTAATAAATCATTGAAAATAAATCTTCTGTATTACAGCATGAAGGTTTAGAGAAAGAAAAAAGCAAATAGAGAGAAACTAATCAATGAAAATCTCCTGCTGCCAATATAATAATAGATGGACCAATGCTAATATATAAAGTGTATTACACTCACACACACAGCCAAAAAGAAAAATGTGAGATAAATATCACGGAAGTCAACTGTCACAAATGAGACTTGAGTAATAATCCCATCTTTACCATTCATCATTCCTACTGTGCCTCCTCCAAGCACTTTGCTGAATTATAAACTAGGGTATTTAGGCCACATTTTTTGCAGCCTAATAAGATGACCAACTTTGAATTAATACGACGATTTAGAGCACACTCCCGTTTCTCAAAACAAAATCAAATGTAAATGTATACGTATATATGTAACGTACATGTTTATGTACATATATATTGCTAAAGGAATTTAGGACTGTAATTGGAGTAATTCTAAATATTTAATAAGTATGCATTAGTAAGAATTTTGTAGTAAAATATTTAGTTAAACTGATGTCATTTATTTTATTAATGCCTGGATATGAGAAGACCCACGCAGAAACCATGAGTCTCTCCATATGAATTCTGTTAAAAGGATGGTCCAAATTCTTTGAACAGTAGAGGAACTTAAAATGCCTTTGTGCAAGGAATGACAAGTCAGGTTTAGGACATGTGTGCAGTCAGGAGGGACTGGAAGGAACAGAGTGAACCAGAGAGAGGGACAGCTGTTAGTGACTCTGCATTAGTCCGGGTTAGAGGGTGAACATTCAAATTAACGAAGAAGTGGAGAAACAAATGCAGGTTATCAGTTTTCAGAAGCTGAATTGACAAGAGTTTCACATTTGATAGGCTGACGAGAGAATAAGGATGAGGACTTCAGAATAGCTTGAGGTTGCCATTTTTAAAAAGCCCAAAGGTTGATGATGCTTTTTATGAGTTAGAGAATATAAACTAAGGAGTATGTAGGGGAGGTGACTCAGTTTGTGTGTTAATTTATAATATTTCCAAAATCTGAATTAGATTAATGTTCCTGAGCCCTCAACCTCTGTTGGAATAGTAGTGACTGAAAAAGACACTTATGGTAGAAATAACTACTGATGTTCCTTAAGTAAGTTTGTCATATTCCTATCTTACTTTTAATTCAGTCCATGAGTTAAGCCCATTGTCTGAGAGGGTATGTTATGTACTTGGATAGAATATTTTTGTGACCTAATGATATAGCTATTTTAAAATTAAATTAAGATTTAAAATTTTTTTTTTCAAAAATTAAGATAAATTGTATTTTTTATTCAGCTTCTGACAACTAATGATTAATATTATAAATGATGGTTTGGGGCTACAATGTATTTTATCTAACATTCAGAAAATATTTGACAATAATTTATATTCATTTACAAGAATTAGATACCGACTTTCTCCAATTGGGGAAAAATAGGGACACTAAATATATCCAGGGTTTATAAACAAAAAGTTTAACAAACTGTAACTAGCAGGTTTTTAATTTTTTTATTTTAAAATTATAGAGACATCCCAGAGCCTGGCACGATATCAGGCATGTAATAGAAACTCAATAAATATTAAATAAACATGTACCTATATTTGAAATAGAAAGTGGACACTTGCTCAACTATATCAAGGCAATTGCATATATATTTTAGCAACCAACAATTTTAACAAAAATATTTTTGCATTTAATAGTTCAATATGACTCTTCCTACACACACACGTACACACACACTCCTAAGTAATTCTCGCATCGTCTACTTTCTTTCAATAACTTACTGTTGAAAATTTTATAGTTTTACACTATTAACAGTATGATTCATATTTGAACCTCTTTGAAACAGGTGATTGCAAAACATAAACTTTAGGAATAAGGAATTTTTTCTTGGGTTTCATGGCCATTATAAATGTAACTTTCTTGCACAGATTTCTGAAATTCGAGATGTGATGAACCATAGCAATAGACGATGAAGTATTTCTCACACAAAGTTGCCTTGTCTATCCATGCTCAGGCGCAGACTATTTTTCACTTGATGAGGCTTCTTGATTCTGCTGTTTCTTTTCATTCTTTAGCATCATCTACTTTATCCTCTGAAGACTCCCCTGTGCTATTCTGCATCTCCATGGACCCAATCCTTAATAAAACATAACTTAAAACTTTATCCAACATTTATTAAATACCTGCCAAGTGCTGTGCTAGGTGAAAAAAAAAATAGTGAACTAAATTCCTTCTTATAACATTTCTTCTTCCTTGGTGAAATCAGTGGTTAAGAGTGATTGCTCCTAATAATCTAGTGGGCCCCTTACTGTGTGGCTTCTAAACCTCATTTTCTTCATTTATAAATGGAGATCAAAATAGTACTCATATCATCCATTTGTTGAGAGAATGTAATGCAATGTTGCCTACAAACTATTTAGAACAGCCTGAAACATAGCATATGCTCAATTAATGCTGCCTATTATTTTTCAAACCAGTAGGTAGACTATTATGAAAACTAGGCATATTTGATAGACTTACATTCTATCATTGTCCTCAAAATTCTATTAAAAATGTTTTCTACTGTCAATTCCAAAGTGTTCATTTCTACACATATTTGTTAATTATTTAATGCACAGTAGGTACTAACGATACAAAATGAGGAAGGTTTGTTTCCAGTACACAATTTAGTTCAATAGCCTCTCTTCCTTCACTTTCTTTTTAATGTGAGATATCTGACACTGTCCTGCCCTGGTTCTCCTCAGATCTTCGCACCTCCTTCCCCCCACTTTTTTTTTTTTTTTTTTTTGTCTTCTTAAACTTACTGATGATTTTTTTACATTAATTACAGGTTTCATTGACAGTTCAATTTTGATGCCTTGAATTTTCCCTTTATCCACCCCTACCTCAGGAACATTTCTACTCACATGCTTGACATATTTTCCAGTAGAAATGTTATGTCTAAAATGATTTATCTCTGACTTCTTCTTCCTCTACATTTCTACAGGTTATTCTGTGATGTCAGAAATCAAAAATGTGAAACAGCTTGTCACAGTTGAAAGGAAAAAGACTTTACGGTCAAATAAACCAGTCTGAATCCTAGCTATGTAACTTATTATTGGATGACTTTGGTAGACTTATTTGACATCTTTCTCTTCTTCCTCATCTTTAAAATGGGAATAATGAGACCCACCCTCTAAGATTTCAATAAAGATAAATGGAAATAGTACAAGTAGAGCATTTTGCGTAATACCCTCATTATTTAAGGATCACTAGAAAGAGAAGAAATAAAGAGAAATTAAATTCTTATTTTTTAATAATTTAACATATTTGTTCTTGAGAAGCATCCAGAATTTCCCCATAAAGTATGTGAAATATGTAGTCCAAACCTTAAAATCTCATTTAACAATGTAATTTGCCTACCAGGACAAAAGAGTTCCTAAATGAAATCATTTATACAAGTACCCTATTATCAGTGAGCTGAAAGCTAGGTGGTGGGAAGCGTATTGTGTTTGCACTTAGGAATCTGAATCCCGGTCCTAGCTCTGCCACTGGCTGTGTGATCAGCGGGTAAGTCACCTGATTCCTCTGGGCTGGGACATTCCCATCTGAAAGTCACATAGGTTTCTAAAGTTCCTACCAACTCTAACTTTCTATGTTAAACATCCCTTTTCTTTCAAAGTTGACCTTATGTTTTGTGTTGAATTTTGTCCTCCCCAAAATCTACATGTTGAAGTCCTAACTCTCATGTCAGAAGGTAATCTTATTTGGAAATATGACTTGTTGCAGATATAATGCTAACATGAGGTCATTCTGGAGCTGCGTGGGTCCCTGATTCACTATGACTGATGCGCTTATAAGGAGGGAATTTGGAGACACACACACACGGGGAAAATGCCAGGCAAAGATGAAGGCAGAGATGGGGGTAAGCTTCTACAAGTCAAGGAACATCAAAGATTGTTGGCAAACCACCAGCAGCCAGGGGAGAGGCATGGAACAGACACTTCCTCACTGTCCTCAGAAGAAACCAATTCTGTCAACACCTTGATCTCAACATTTATCTTCCAGAACTTTCAGAGTTTCTGTTAAACTAACAATTCTATAATACTTTGTTACAGCAGCCCTAAGAAATGATATACCTTATTTCATAGTTAACTAAAATTGCTGAGTTTTCTTTATTATATAAATGTATATACATATTTATGTATTTGTACGTATGTATAAATAATGTAAAGAACATTACCAGAATATTCATTTGATTGAGTTCTTGTTTTCAGTAGACTGTTGATTGAAATGTGGAACAATTAAACATGGAATCCAATTACTGAACATTAGAGTCTCAAATTGAGAATAAATGTTACGGAAAAGCTTCAGAATTTAACAGCTTTCCATGTCAGGAAGGTCCTAAATACATTTTCTTCTCTTTGAAGTCTAAAAGGATGTTGCTATCTCCACATTGCCTCTCTCAGTTTTTAACAGCTCCCTAAATGGGTTTACTGAGCTCATGGGAAAAGTAGTTTTCCCCATCAGTGTTCTTGGTTCATATCACACTGGCTTGTTGCCTCTGTGGAATTTTGTTTTTCTTATAAGACTACTTTTCTCAATCGCTTTGCATTTCTTTTAGTGTTTTCCTTCATGAGGATGTGAACCCTGATACATTAAGGCTGGAAACACTTTAATCAAATTTAAGAAAATATATGTTGTCCAATGCCTGAAAAACAACCTGGCATGTATCTTTTTATCCTAAAGAAAGACCATGATTGGTAATTTAGGCACATCTTTATATTTTTTTTAATTATACTTCATGTTCTAGGGTACATGTACACAACGTGCAGGTTTGTATATGTATACATATGTATACATGTGCAATGTTGGTGTGCTGCACCCATTAACTCGTCATTTACATTAGGTGTATCTCCTAATGCTATCCCTCCCCACTCCCCACACCCCACAACAGGCCCCGGTGTGTGATGTTCCTCTTCCTGTGTCCAGGTGTTCTCATTGTTCAATTCCCACCTATGAGTGAGAACATGCGGTGTTTGGTTTTCTGTTCTTGCGATAGTTTGCTGAGAATGATGGTTTCCAGCTGCATCCATGTCCTTACAAAGGACATGAACTCGTCCTTTTTTATGGCTGCATAGTATTCCATGGTGTATATGTAGGCACATCTTTTTATAAAACCTTCCTCTAAAAACCACTGGGACTGCTATTAGTTTAAAAGATCCCAGTTTAAGGTCAGAACATTTTAATTTCCTATAATTCACTGAAACGTAGTCATGGATGCTTCTGTTTGGAATCTATCTTCAGAACATTTTTTAAAACATTTTTTAGCTTAAATAAATTTACCATAGTAATTAAAAACATCACTTCTAAAGTTAAACTAGACTGGGTATCTTGACTAATAATACCAACCTTGCAAGGTTGTTGTGAGGATTAATGGGATAAATACTGTCAGATACTTAACACAGTGCTTGGAACATAGTTTTGAGTATCTCAATACAAGTATCTCAAACAGTTTTGGTCTGCTCAATACAAGTTATCTGTTATATTCTTTAGTAGTAATAATATTGCCAGCTATGAGTTCTTATCAGCAATGGAAAATTTCAGTTTGTTGGATAGGGTGATCATGATGGCAACTAAACAGTTTCCATTTTATTTGGCCACTTCCTATAGACACAATCTAATTTGAGCCTCTGAATGCAAAGAAGTGAATTTGAGAGCATCCACTAGTATATGATGTGGCAATCTTGCTATCTACAAAAACTTAGGGTTCTCTTAGGACAAGACCAATATATGAAACAGATGGTATAGGAAATAAGGATATCGGCCATAATCAGTTCATTCTAATTGACTGTCTTATAGAAAGACAAAGTAAAGACTTTGCAACTCTCTACAGTTCTCAGAATTTTATACACTGCCCACGTTTAGTTCCTCTGTCAGACCTGCCATTTTATGCGTAATATAATACTGCTTAAGGTTATCAATCTTTAAAAAAGTATACCATTGCTTCATAGCCACTCCTGCTTTGCAATACAAATGACATAATTACTTGCTCTGGCTGGAGGGGGTCCAGTTCCTCAAGTTCATTTTTTAAATGCAAATCTTATTAAGTATTTTATCCTAAAATGGCTAATGCAAAAAGGGCAGTCCTAGACTAAGATGGACAACATGCCTAAAAAATAAATACTAGGTGAATAATGAAACCTGTATTAAATCAGGGTACTGGAAAACCAAATTGATTACTTATTGAAATATGTTAACATGGTGTAATGGGTAACTGCCAAAGTCAGCTATGCAATAATATTACATGAATCATTGTCAGATAACCACAAAGGTTTATAAGAGCAATAAGAAATTTTAAAACCTTTTCCACCAAAATTTAGATGCTCATAAAAAAATATAGGTAGTGATCTGTATATCAGATAGTTTAGTTAAAAGACCTTTTTTGTTTTTTACAGGTTGTCTTTTTTTTAAATTCATATAACTGTTGTCAACTAGAATAATGGTCAGTTTTTCAATAAAATCTTTCAAGAAACTTTTAAGAATGTTAAATGCATTTCCTCTCCTCAATTTATTTTAAGATTTCTGCTATGGAACACAGTCTTTTTGAGAATTCCTTTTTATTTTGAAATATGTAATACATAAAAAGTGTATTTTGTATATCTTTGCACGTATATAATATTGTATGTGGACAGTTTAAAGGACAGTAAAAATAAACCCCCCTATGCATACCTCTGTTTTAGCCTCATGGGACCTAGTTTTTGTCTTTGGAGCTATCTAAGTGAAACAATACCTATTCAGAGATTGCTTTAATCTTGAAGTTATACTGAAAATAATTAAATTGTTTGATTGCTTTAAGACACAAGTTTCTAGAATGTATCCACCACCTATTGTTAAAAGAAAAATTGTTTCAAAGTCCAATTCAAACAATTTACAATGTAATTTTGAAAACTAAAATGATACTTATACATCTGTTGACTGCTTACAAATTACAGAGCATTTCAGTTATTGTTATTTTCCAGGTTACTTATAATCCTAAAAGAGAAAATTCCTAAACAGTATTTATTAATCTCACAGCATTTAAATAACAGTAGGGAAAAGCTGAAGCAGAAAACCAATTCAAATTCAGATAACTACCAACTTTGAGCTATAGATGTGGTCCTTTATGTCTCAGTTTCCATGTGTCAGACACACACACACACACACACACACACACACACGGAATACATATATTTGAAAACCATCCTAACCACCTCCTAGATTCACAAGATATTTGAATATTTTGTCTTCCTGATCAAACAGAGCTCAACAAAGAGGGAAAAGCCCATTCACTCATGCTGGGAAGAAAGTGACTTCATTAGCACATCCTAGGGGTGCCCCTTTGAAAGTGTGTTAAATTGTGTTAACAGTTTGGTTAAGAGGTGGGAGTGTGACTGGTTTAACTTGTCTCATTAATACACTAGTGTGATTCTGAGTTGGATTTTGCAAGCCTGTTACAGTATTTTCTCACTCCTCTCCCTAGAATTCCTTACACTTTCTACCTCTCAGCTTCTGACTGTTATCAAGGCTCTGCTCTTGAGTGATTTCTAGCCCTAGGACTCTTCCTTTGTTTCAGTCATCAAGAACTATTAGTGGCTAATTTTCCCAAGGAACAGCGATTTCATTGTATTTTGTTGTTTCAGCAGCCCTTTGTCTTCCTCTTGAAGGAGAAATGAACCACCATGCTTTCCAGAGAGCCAGGCACTCAGGGAAGCATTTTGCTTTATGTGATGAGAGATGTAGAAGGAGACCCAAGTGACTGGACACAGACACCCTAAGGGTTATCCGTGCAACCAATAATTAAGTTCTTAGCAGCTGATTACTTTCTGTTGCTTAGATGCAAAGCAAACAGAAGTCTCATACACAGGATAAAAGCCAAAGAGCTGAGTACGTGTAAACCTCTTTTGGAAGATTTATTACGTGTCACAATGTGGCTATAACTTATTCTCATCTGTCCCTCTTGGCACTTACCAACAGTGATGAAAATGGAGAGTCTTTACTCAGGGAACTCTTGACTGCATTACTATTAAATTATTTGCATATTGGTAGCACAGAGGGATCCTAGGATGGCAGTTTTCCAAGTTTCATTACCCTAACCCTCACCACTCAATAAAAGTTCCCACAATTCCAATGAGGTGGAGAGAAAACTGCAGAGCTTTTTGCCTTTTGAGTATTCTCACTGTTAACTAATGAAGAATGAAGGTGAATGGTGCTAAATGGGAGAGTGGAAGAATGGAGGGCTAGATGGATGAGTGGAAGGACTCAATTGTTTATTAATGGAGCTAATTACATGGTTCTTTTGGGGCAAAATTTGAATAAACGAGTACAATTTTATCACAAAGCCACAGGGTCCCCTATTGGCATCATAATATAGTTGATCTTGCTTATTGCCACTCTATTTTGATGAACAATTACATGGAGCATTTATTATGTCACAGAGAGACAGATGGCCATGGATTTTTCTTCATCCAATTGTACACCTTTCACTAATTATGAAGCATATCCACCTCGACATGTATTAATGTATACTCACCTTAACAACTGATATGGTTTGAGCGTGTGTCCTGTCTTAAATGTTCAAATGTAATGCCCAGTGTTGGAGGTGGGGCCTGGTGGGAAGTGTTTGGGTTATGGGGCAGATCCTTCATGAATGATTTAGCACCATCCCCTTGGTGATTAGTGGGTTCACTTGAGATAGGGTTGTTTAAAAGTGTATGGCACCTCTCTACTCTCTCTCTCTTGCTCTGCTCTTGCCATGCGATACACTGACCTCCCATTTACATTCTGCCATGATTGTAAGTCCTCTGAGATCCTCACTAGAAGCAAATGCTGGCAACATGCTTCCTGTACAGGCTGCAGAACTGTGAGCCAATTAAACCTCTTTTCTTTACAGATTGCCTAGCCTCAGGTGTTTCTTTATGGCAATGCAAAAGAATGGCCTAATACAACAACTAAAGTTACATAGAGTTCAATTAAGACTGCACAGCACCATTATTCTTCCTGTTTCATTAGGATTGAAATTACCAGTATTTTTATGGACTATTCTTGTCATAGTTAGCTCAACTTTTAAACATCTAACCTGCCCCCTTTCTTCTTATAAATGATATCTCTTAAAGTAAATATATGCCTTTCAGGCCAACTGGGATAATGTTTCCTACTTCACTCTTTCATGTGGAATCTCCCAGCCTCCTCTTTCATTAACACAGTCATGCATTGCATTTGCAGGATATGGATAGCTTGGGGTGGAGTTGGAGAGAAATAAAGGTCCTCCAAAATCCTCTACTTCCCAAAACCATCCCAATTTCAACAATTACTATAATTATGTCAATAAGAATAGAGTCAGCCAACATGTGTTTGAAATCATCAATCTGATTATTTTTATTTATCTATAACACAGACTTTAAATTTTAAAAGTGTGTTTACAGAGAAATGCCACCTCCAGACAAGTCTTCTGAATTTGCTTTCAACCATATTTTTGCTCTAAATCTCCATCACTATAAAAATCCTGGAATCATTACTGTTTTTCTTCTACCCTGATATTTTTTGAATTGATATTCTCATGTGCATCATAGCAGCAAAGTCTTAAGCCTGCCCTTGCTTAGCTGATGGCTGAATTAACCCTATCCTCCAGATCTATGCTGTTTTATGTTTTAACCAGTTAGTCTGAAACCCAACACTTCCACTCTTTCAAAAATTCTTCCTCATTGAACCCTAATTCTTGACTCACCCTCAAATCCATACAATCTCTTCCTTGTTAATTATACAAATTATAGGAGAAATTCAGCAAGTATTTGTTAATTTGAAGCACAATAGAGAATGTTTAATAAAATATTTACTTTTCTTCTTTTTTTGTCTTTTCTGAATTGTCTCATTCATTGTCCTTTCAATATTGCTCTTCTCTCATTTTAAAATTTAAAATGTTTAACATTTTTCTTTTTTTGGCCTTTTTATAAGCTTCATTGGATATCTTGACAACTTGTACAGTGTCTTTCAATTAGTACTATATATAGGTGACTCCCAATGCCTACTCAGTGTATTCATCAGGACATACCAGATGTCCAGATGCATCTCAAATGCAACAAATTTATTTATTCAGCAATCATTTATTGAGACCTTGATACAGTTACTAGTTTTGAAATTAAGTTTTCACCATAAGAAATTAGAAAATCTGGAAAAAATATAAAGGAACCCTTTGTAGGCTTTAGATAGCAACTGAGGCCTACAGCCCATGAAAAAGGGGCGGCCCATGGTGAGCACCATAATCTTCCACCAGGACCTTGCATATCTGAGCTGCACAAGTGCCAGGAGAGCCTCCAGGATGCCTGGCTGAAAGCAGCTACTGTGAAAGTATATAGAATGTTCAACTAAGTCAAATCTATTATGCCAGGCTTGGGGCCCTTGTTAGGAATCCCTGGCATCTCGACATATGAGATCAGTCAGATGCACCTATTCACCCAAAAATTTGGGTTCTCTGAAGTTTTCCAAATCCTTAGATCCTGCAGAGATAGTGCATCCTTCCTTTTTCACAGCTACCCTTCTTGCATGTGGGATAACACTGCAGAGTCCTCTCTCCCACAAGGCAACAGGGTCACCTTCAGGATTTTCCCTCATCTCATCTCCTGAATGTCAGGCCCCAAATTTGGGTTAAATTATATCAAAAGCGACTCAAGGTTATACCAGACCTGAGTGGTGAGGAAAGAGACTATACTCCCAAAAGAGCTTCAATGATTAGCCAGCATATTTGGGAAAGAGCCAGCATATTTGGATAAACAAGTGGTTTTAAGAGTTTTGATCAAGGAGGCAGGACATGAAACTAGATAAAGGAGAATTTATTGACTTAGAGCCATTCTCTTAGGATATCAGAACATGGGATTTAACACTTGACAAGGACCGCAGGGAAAGGCATAAATTTTCTGCTATGGCATCTCTTAGAAGTCTGGAGAAAGTGATGGTCCATGCTGAGTAAAGTTGCATTACTTGAGTTGCTATGGCAGACTGTGGAGAAAGGAATAGAGAGGCTTAAGGGAATAGGCATGCTGGAAAGACTATATGATGTGAGGTTAGAAGACCCACAGAGGATTATATTGTTCCATGGGAAGGCCTAGAGGAAGTACCATTTAAGAAGGCCATCAGGAGTGTACAAGGCTCAGGGACACCAGAATCAACAAGAAGTTCAGTGGTGGCTCTGTTCCCCAAGCCACAATGGATGATAGGAGGGGCTGTCACAGAGATTTTGTTTGCCACAGAACAACTGGAATCAATAAAGGCTAAGTAGCAGCATTTAACCAGCAGGGGCATGGGAGTCTCAATTAATACAGGACTGGTAAGGTTGGAGTGATAAGGAAGGAGACATGATTTTCTGGGAGTTGTGGAGATAGTTAATAGAATGCAGCATCTCTAAATACAAAAAAATGAACAGCCAAAACATATCCTTAAGTTATATAGTCAAAAGAATGCAGGAATGACTCCTCAAGAGGCTGAAGATGGCTACCTTGATTTTAAAAAGTCAAGGGCATTTCTCCATTTCCTGGAGGTTTCAGACCTATAACCTGTTAAGTGAAAAGATGACTATGTCCCAAGAAGAAAAGACTGCAACACCTGGACAAACATATATTGAAATAATTTCCTTAGTCACTCTGCAACTGGACCTCTAGCTATTAGTTTGGATAATTATCGCTGGGCAAAGCAGAACATCCAGATATTGCTATTGGTCATTTAGACATGGGCACTAATTCGATATTGATATTTGGAGACCCAAAATGTCAAAGTTAGAGTGGAGTCACACAGAGGGCGTATAAAGTAAATGGTGCTCTGGTCAGACTGGATTAAGTGGTTCCACTAGGTCCACAAAACCATACGTTGGTGAGTTCCCCAAATCCCAAATGTGTAATTGGTTTTGACATACATGGCAATTAGGGTAACTTTCACATTATTACCTTGGCATGTGGAGGTAAAAGTTAGAAAGAGTAGACCGAGTAGAAAGATCTGAAACTAATACCTATGCCAAGTTAGTAAATTGAAGCTAATATTATACTTCTGAGGATATAAAGGATATTAGTGTCATCCTTAAAGATTTCAGGTTTGGTGTATCCTGCCATAAGTAGTCCTTGCCCAAACTAGATAGATCCTGGGGGAATAACTTCAGGTTACCACCAATTCAAACAAGTAGTAGCCCTAATTATAGCTGCCATGTGACTGTAACATCTTTGTGAGAACAGAATAAAATGACCTCAGGTACCTGGCATGGGAGCATTGATATAGCAAATGAATTCTTCACTATGTCAATCAAGAAAGAGGACCAAAATAGTTTTCATTTACATGGAATGGACCATATACATCAACAGTTTTGCCCGAGAGCTACGTTAACTCTCCTACTTTTTCTCATAAATATAAAGAGGTCAGGATTTTACATAGAAGATCACATTGGTCAATTGCATTAACAACATCTTGTCATTCTTAGAATGCAAGGTGAACGAGAGACAGTTAGCATGCTGGAGGATTTGGTAAAGCACATGAGACCTGGAGGGTAGAAGATAAATTATCTCTTCAAGGACCTATCAGCTCAGCAGTGTCTAGTGCCTAACATAAGGGATATGCCAGTACAATCTCACCAAAGCAAAAGGCTAATTGCTATATCTTACATCCCCTGCCACAGTGAAGGAATTACAATCCTTAGTAACCCTTTTGGATTTTAGAGACAAAACACATTCCACACCTAAGAACATTGCTCTGTCCTAATAAAGTATGTGACTTAGTGAGCTGATCTCGGATGGGGCCTAGAGCAGAAAAGGGCTATATAGCAAGCCCCGGATGCTGTACAAAAAATCCCTGCAGTTTTCTACTCAAAATCAAGCAAGCCTTATGACTGTGGAGGTTTCAGCAGTGTTAAAAAAATACAGTATGGAGTTTATGACAAGTCTCAGTGGGAAAAATCACAATTCAAGTCACTTGGGAAAGCCATGCCATCTACACAAAACAAAACACTACATGTCCTTAGAAAAACAGCTTCTAATACGCTACTTGGACCCATGGCTTAACCATGAGTCTGTCTGAAACTGCCCATGAGCTCACTTCTGTTAGACTCATCAAGTCATAAAGTCAGGTGGGCCCTGCAGCAATCCATGATAAATTGGAATTATGTACCCTAAGCAGGAACAAAAGACATAAGTAAATTGCATGAGCAGGTTGTCCAGAACCATGTGTCACTCACTACTGTTGTACCAGCACTCCCAATTCAGCTTAAGCCTATGGCCATGTGAAGCATTCTATATAACCAGCTGAAGGAGGGAAGAAAAAGTCCAAGCTTGGATTATGGATGGATTGACTTGGTGTGTGAGGATAAGCTGAAAATGATGATGTCTGTATAGAAGTCACGCATAGAGGTTACTTTGAAAGATATTGTTGAGACAAAAAATCTTCCCAATAAGTGAAGCTTTCTGAGCTGCTTATGTCTATGCACACTTTGGCAAAAGAAAAATTATTCTGAGTTGAGGATATGTAATGAATTCATGGGCAGAGACAAAAGGCTTGGCCAGCTGATCAAGGGACGATGAAAGTGGATTGAAAGATCAGAGACAAAGTGGTCTGGAGTAAAGGCATGTATGTGGATATATAAGATTTGGTATAAAGTATAAAGATCTTTATAACTTAATACCCACAGAAACCTCCAACCATGGAAGATGCACTAAAAAACCAAGTAGAAAAAAAAAAAATCAGCCAATTGACACGTCAACCTTTGTTATCATCCACCTCAGTGCTGGTCCAATGAGCAAACAAGGATTGATCAGAGTGGCAGATATTGAGAGTATGAGCTCAATGTCATGGAATACTACTCACTAAGGCTAATCTGGCTATTGCTATCTGACCGATCAGCCAATGACAACACAGACACAAACTATAGCTCTGTTTCTCAGGGAGAATACAACCATTTAGTGGCAAGTTTACAACTTTTGGATCCTCCTATCTTAAAAGGGCGGTGACGCTTTTCTTGTTATGGATTTGAATTCTGCCTGCAGAGCTTCAGTCAGTACGATTATCTGTGGGTTTGCAGAATGTCTAATTCACAGGTATAACGATTAAAATAATTCAAGATGAAAGAATAGAGACCAAGAGAAATAAAGTGCTCTGGAATGGACAAATATATGGATACATATGAGACTGTTGGCCAATTAGAGTCACAATTGTAACATTTTGGGAGTTATTTTCTTCCCTTATAATTAAATGCATGAAATAATAGTAAAATGAACAACAAACAAAACGATGAGAGATATTCAATGGAGTACAACTAGTAGAAACAGTTTGCATTGTTTACGATGTTATAAAAATACTAATTTAATGTATACTGTAATAAGTTAAGAATTTCAAGAGTAACCACAAAACAATGATACTAAAAGTTATAATTTAAAAAAAAGAGCTAATAGAGGAGATAAAATAAAGAAACAAAAATATTTAACTAACACAACAGAGCAGGAAAAAAAATTAAGGAAGAATGAGCAGATGGGATGATAAAAAACAAAAAGTGAGATTTTAGACCTATACCTAACTATGTCATAATTACATTATATGTAAACTGACTAAACATTCCTACTAAAACACAAGATTTAGATATATTTTAAAAGGTCAAATTATATGCTATTTTCAAAAAACATACTTTAAACATAAATATAAGGTAAGCTGAAAATAATTGACAAAAGACATTCTAAGTAAATACTTAGCATAAGAAAGATGCAATTGCTAAATTAATATTGGACATAATTTCATCGAAGGTAAGAAGTAGCACAAGAAAGAGACATGTCATAGAGATAAAAGGGTCATAAACAAGAAGATATATAACCTTAAACTTGTATGGCTCTAATAGTATAGTTTCAGAATGTATAAAGCAAGAATTAACAAAACTAAAATAGACAGACATATATGTAGTTACAATTGGACATTTTAACACACTTTTCTCAGTAACTGGGTGTATAAGCAAGTAAAAAATCAGTAAGGATATAAAAGATTACAACAATATGACACATCAAATTGATTTAATTGATGTGTATAAAACACTATAGTATTTTAACTCAATTGTCCCAATAACTGATAAAAACAAACAGACCAAAAGAAGAATCAATAAGACAGACCCAGAATAGCCAACACAGCATTGAAGGATAAGAACAAAGTCAGAGGACTGACACTACCCTACTTCAAGACTTATTATAAAGCTACAATAGTCAAGATATTGTGGTATTGGTAAAAGAACAGACAAGTAGATCAGTGGAACAGAATAAAGAGCCCAGATCCCAGTTGATCTTTAATAAAAGAGCAAAGGCAATACATAGAGAAAATATAGTCTTTTCGACACAAAGTTCTGGAACAAATGGACATCCACATGCAAAACATAAATAAATAAAGACAAAGACCTTAAATCCTTCACACACACAAAAAAATGAAAATTGGTCACAGATGTAAATGCAAACCACAAAGCTGTAAACCTCCTAGAAGATAACATAGGAGACAATCTAGATGACCTTGGGTATGGTGATGGCATTTTAGATACAACACGAAAGGCACAATTCATGAAAGAAATAATTGGTAATCCAAACTTCATTAAAATTTAAAACTTCTGCTCTATGAAAGACAGAGTTAAGAGAATGAAAAGACAAGCCATGCTCTGTGAGAAAATATTTGCAAAAGATACATCTAGTACCAAACTGTTTTCCAAAAGATACAATGAAAACTTAAAGCTCAACAATAAGAAAATGAACAACCCTATAAAAAAAATGGGCAAAAGATCTGAATGGACACCTTACCAAGGAAAAAAGAGAGATGGAAAATAAGTATATGAAAAGGTGCTCCATATTATGTGTTATCTGAGAAACGCAAACTTCAAAAACAACGAAATTCCACCACACACTTAATAGAGTGCCCAAAATCCAGAACACCGACAGCACCAAATGCTGCTGGGGATGTGGAGCAATAGGAACTCCACCATTGCTGGTGGAGATGCTAAATGGTACAGCCACTTTGCAAGACAGTCTGGCAGTTTCTAACAATGCTAAAAACACCATTATGATCTGATCCTGCAATCCTTCTCCCAAAGGAGTTGAAAACTTATGTTTACACAAAAACTTGCGTATGGATATTTAAAGCAGGATTATTCATGATTGCCAGAACTTGGAATAAACCAAAACGTTCTTCAGTAGGTGAACAGATAAATGAACTGTGATGATATACCAAGAAAACGGAGTATTGTTCAGCACTAAAAAGAAATGAGCTATCAAGCCATGAAAAGACACGGAGGACACTTATATGCATACCACTAAGTGAAAGAAGCTGATTTGAAAAGTCTACATACTGTGTGATTTCAACTATATGACATCCTGGAAACAACAAAACCATGGAGACAGTAAAAAATCAATGGTTGCTAGCAATGGGAGGGGCAGATATGAATAGGCAGAGCACAGAGGATTTTTTAAATGGCAAAACTATTATTTACTATACCATAATAGTGAATAGATATCATTACACATTTGTCAAAACCCATAGACTATACACCACCAAGAGTGAATCCCACTGTAAACTGTAGACTTTGGGTGATAAGGACCTGTCGTTGGAGATTCATAGATTGTAACAAATGTATCATTCAGGTGTAGGATGTTGATAGCAGGGGAGGCTATGCCTGGGTGGGAGTAGGGTGTATATGAGAAATCTGTTTATCTTCCACTCAATTTTGCCGTGAATCTAAAACTGCTCTAAAAACTAAAGTAAATTTTAAAAGAGAAAGAAAGGCAAACCTGAGAAAATATATATGTGTAGTTTATACAAGTGTCAAAGGAATTGTATCCAAATATATAGATTTCCAACAAATTAGTAGGAAAAATGTAAAAGTATGCAAAAGAATTAAAGAGATGATTTGCAAAAGATGATATCCATATAGCTAATAATGACTAATTTGCTAAACATTATTATTTATTAAAGCAAATTCAATCTATAATGAGATACTACTATATAACCACCAGAATGGCTAAAAATTGTGGCAAACAATAACAATTTTTGGTGATGATATGGAGAAGCTAGAACTCTCACATTTAGCTTTTGAGTATACAAATTGGCCCAGCCACTTTTAGTAAATAAAAACCAATTATATAACTCAACAGTCCAATGCTTAGGTATATACTCAAGAAAAAATAATGTAAAAGTCCACAAACAATAATAAGTACACAAATATTGGTAGTAACTTATTCCTAATCATTGAAAACTGAATAGCTTTTGTGCTCATGCAGAAGAGAATGGATAAATAAATTATGGCATATTTGTGCAATGGAATTCTACACCAGAATGCAAAAGAATGAAGTACTGATACATGCATCTCAAAAACATTACGTTGAGTTAGATAAAAAAGAATAAATGCTATGTGACTCCATTTATAGAGTCCAAATGGAGTTCAGGACCAGCAAAACTAATTTATTCCAAGAAAATCAGAATAGAAGTTACCTCTAGTGGCAGGAAGAAGGTATTGGCTAGGCAGGAGCATGAGGAAACCTCTAAGAAGTTGGAATTATTGCGTGGCTGTCACATGGAGTATCCAAATATAAAAATTATTAAAGTCTATACCCAAGGTTTATATGCTTTACTGTGTGTGTGTGCATGTGTGTGTGTGAACACATTTCTTAATATAACATGAAAAATACACATGCATACAAGCAATCATTTATTCATCACTTACAATGTGTTCGCCATTGTATCTGAACTTCTACTATATTAAAATTAGGAATTACAAAGATGAATAAATATCCTAACCCCCAGTCTATTGGTTAAGAAGACAGCTATTTAACCAGAAAAGTTAGAACATCACACCACAAATGCACCTCCAGAGTCATTTTAATGTTGCTGTGGAAATATCCAGGATGAGAACAACTACATTTTCTGGGAGCTGATGGAAAAGGCTTTGCTGATGAACCAATTTTGAGCTTTGATGTTAAAATTAAATAGGAGAGTGCTGGAGAGGGAGTTAAGGGCAGGTGGGGTGGGACTTGATATTCCAAATAGGTGAAATAATATACAGAAAATATAAGTAAGGTTTCTAATGGCTGATTTCATTAATGAAGCAGGTTATGGCCAGATTACAAAGGGCTAAATAATTTAACAGTAATGATTCCTAGATCCATGTTGGAAAATTGTGGGTACATCAAAATTAGCTTGGAGAGTTCTTTAAAACACATAAGTTACTCTAAAAGTTCTCAGGTTCACCTTCTACCCCTCCTCTTTGAGAAATATTATCATAAGGAGCCACTATAAGTGACAGGAGTATATCAGGCACTGCCAGTGTTTGGGGACAGAAAGAAAGATTGAAAATCAATGCTCTAGGGCAAGGCTATGGTGAATCAAGAAAGAACAGCTGAAGACCTCAACAAAGGTAAGGGCACAATTTTCAAGCAACCTTTGAATTAAACATAGTTAGAGTCTGGAAGTTCAAGATAAAGCCACTACTCCAAACATAGAAGATATTTTCCTGATACATTTTTTTCCGGGTTTCCATTTTCTTACCACATTGGAATAGATACTTCCTGAAATACCTATTCTTAATAAAACAATATTACATTAATTATAAATGCAATGAGAATCTTTCTAAAAGTCTACATTTTTAATGTTCCCCATGTCGTACTTTGTATCCAATAAATGCAACTCTAAAATAGTCCTCTGGTTTTGTGACAGGGTTCTATGCAATCATAACAGAATGTAGATAGTTTTCTGTCTGGCTTTCTTTACATGTCTTACTTTTCCCATACAATTTATATTACACTAAGAAGTTGGAGATTCTTCACCTTTCATCTATAAAATATTCTGTGTTGTCAGACTCTTTGAGCTGTACATTTGACAGGCTTTCATGTTCCATCTTTCCCATTAAAAACCTGCACCATGAATAAATACTGCCCCCAGTAGTTAGTTAAAATAGTATCTTGCCACCTTTCACCCCCTTTGTTCACAAAGTAATCTAAACCTAGCACATTAAGGCAGAGATCAAAGTGATGTTGCTGTTTTATGTACAGTAGGTGCAGCCAACTCATTTGTGAGTTACTACTCTCTAGGGCAAAGATAAGACATGCAAACAGTTAGTTGTGGCCTTTCACACACAAAAATCGAGTTTACAGTGAAATATGTGTGATGCACAAAAGAGATAAATAGGAAGAAATGAACAAATCAACATAAAGAAGGAAATGAAGCAGAAACTAGACAAGATTTAAACATTTTCTAGCTATTAGAATGTCACAGATTTTATAAGGAAGAATTACTACAGAATTTAAATATCTTTCTAGGAGCAACCATCAGGAATAGGTCATAGAAGCTCGGTCCAACAAACACAGGGCAGATGAGATATAATATAATCTCTACTCATATGTTAACCCCCAAAATCACCCTGCTAAGCAATGTCTGAAACCCCTTTTCTAAATTCGAATCTGATTCAGCTCCCAAATCATGAGCTTCATTACCATAGAGTCTAGTTGGAACATCAAACATTGTTCTTCGAAGGAAGAAAATAACTCCCCCACTGTCAAAGTAATTTTATCCCAGTGGCCAAGGGTTGCATTTTTCATTGCAAAGCATATTTTGTTTTTCCTTTTGTCCTCCTCTCCTTTCATAGAAAAATCACATTAAGGCCAGACAGAATGTGGGTTGCACATGTCCAGCCACTATAGTGAAATTTTGTAAGAGAAATGGCAAGAATGACTAAAGCCGACAACATACCTTTCTTGCCATGTATCTTTTGAAGACGTCTTCAGATTTGTGCCACGTAGTTGATTTTACAAGCTGTGGAGCACTGCACTATATTTAACATAATATTGTCTTCCAAGAGCAGGCAAAAGCTTTTTTAAAAAAAATTTACTGTCCCACACAGGTAAACCCAGGCATGCCAACTGTTCTTAAAACTACGTGAACCCTGTGTGGATAATCTGAGACTTACAGGAAACATACCCAGGGATACTTTAAAATATTTGATTCAGAGTTGTTATGTTTCTTTTCTACTTTTTATGTGACTGCCAACAAGTCACCTTATGATAAAATGTGTGAATAAGTACATCTGTGAGGGGTTAATTTTCATTTATTCTGTTTCACTTTCTGTCATTCCTGCAGTCACTTGTTCCTGTTTTCCAAAGAGCCTTTGTGATATCTTACCTCAGAGCACGTTTGCAACAGCATAGAAAGATGTTTCCATTTTCTTTTGAAAATGCATAAGCTTTTGGAAGCGACCATGCTAAGCGCCCTGGACAAGGAGAGAAGAGAATGGTATGTCTTGGAGAACGGCCAGGAGGAAGAGGAAGCTGTTTTCCTCGGGCTGAGAAGTCCGAGGTCAATAGAGTATGAAGAACTTGAAAAGCCACTTGGGCCAGCACCCATGAAGATAAGACTGCAGAATGTTGAGGTTTATTCTGGGAATAATTCTTGGAAGCCACTGAACCCTGGGTACAGGGGCTCCTTGTCGTGCCAAAGATTCAAGTGCCACTAGATCTGAAAAATCAAGAAAGGCCAAAGTTTCAGCTTCTCAGTCAGGCCCCTCTACCATATGCTTCAGTCTTTCTTTTTTGACAATGAACCAATATTCTCAATAGAGAAGCATTATTCCTGACAATCTGGTCTATAAATTTTCTCCAGAGCATAACCTTTTGTTGATTAGAGTCACCCTCCTTTAGTTCATAGCATTTCTTCTATTCGGAATATGCTTTCTTTCTGACTGTTCTCATCTTACCAATATTCCCAGGACTAATGTGAGTTCCTCTTCCTCCAGTAAGTCTCCCCAGAGTAATCCAGGCTTCAGTCGTCTTGTCTTTCTCTAATTGGATCATTTACGCCCTTGCTCTTCATTTCAAGATTAGTGGCAACAGCTTTAATTTTAACGTTTTTATTACTACCTGGCTACTGAAATGGCCAGAACTTACACAATTTTCTCCAGTTACTGTTTAAGCTCTTTGAAGGCAATGATCATGTCGTATCTTTTTTTATTAGTCACAGTGCTTTGAGAAACATTATTGCGGACCGGTTAAGAGCATAGATGCTGAAGCCAGATTTCCTGGGATTAAGCCCTGCCTCAGCTACTAGCTAGCTGCATGACTGCGGACAAGGTAGTTAACTTTTTTATGCCTTTGTTTCTCCTTCTGTACACCATTGGCATCATGATAGCAGTTATTTCAATAAGGCCCCTGTGAAAGTTAAATAAGCCAATACATTCAAAAACTTAAAACAGCAACTAATAAATGTGAGCTTTAACAATAATTGTTATCATTATCTTTTATTTATTCACATATTTTCCTGAAATACTTCCTTTTAATGTTTTTCCTTTGCTGTTTTATTAGGTTTAGTTAGAAAATATCTGTTGAGTTTCTATTGAGTGCCAAGCACTGTTCTCTGCAACAGGGAAATAGAAAGACGTATGCAATGTATTTCCTTCCCTCAATGAACTTAAGAGTATGAAGAGTACCTATCCTGTAAGAACACCCTGTTTCAGCTCTTTGATCAAGTTTTTCTGGAAAACCTCCTCTGAATGAGGCACATCATATATCACAGCTTGCCTAACTAGATAATAAAATGCTTGAGGACAGGGCCTGCCTTGTCTGTTTTATCACGCACAGTACCTACAAGAGTGCTTTTTATATTGTAAACACTGAGTAAACATTTGATAGATTTCTTCTTATTGGTCATCATTTCTTCAGTGCAAATATTAAGAAGAGCAAATTGCTTGTTCTATTAGAAATGCCTTTTTCTTATTGAAAGAGGCTGAGTTCCCAGACTTTGGGAACTCAGAGTTTATAGTTACACTGATTAGAAGCTCAAATAATTTTAGCGGAACCAAGAAACCATCAGGTCCATTTTAAGAAGATGTTATGTATGTGTGTGTGTATTTGCAGCAGGGTGGAAATAACTTCTTTAAAAGATATCATACAGACTCCATATTTTGAATTTTCCTACATAGATCTTATGACTCAGGGGCTATTGAAAATTCAAGGCTATTCTGAAATATCCCTAGGGTAGCATCTGAAGGAATAATGTCGCTAAGTACAAGACAACATTAGATTCTATATTTTATTATAAGCTAGTAAACAACACAATCATGTATAACTTTTAATTTTGAGCCTGCATTGTTTGTTACTTATTAATCTTCTTAGAAGTCTAGGGTTACAAGTCTTTTCACAACTTTTAGAATTATAGCTCTGATTTGATTATACATCTTGTCTTTTTATTACCCTATCTCTAGCACTCAGCATGTAAGAGAAGATCAATAAATATTTGTTGAATGTTGAATGGATGAAAATTTTCTTCTGTGAATACTCAGAATGATGACAAAGAAAAAGTTATTTGATAGAAGTGTTTTCAATGTAAATAAATAAAAATTCATAGCAATAATTTGATTGAAATGATGTATCTTTCAGCCATGAATTGAAGAAAATCAAGTTTAGATGATAAAATTAGAAGTGCACATTTGTTTTAGGCATATTTTCCTGGAATCAATGAAAAAGAAAATGCTTAGTACTAATACTGCAGAAGTGCTGGCTGTAAGCTGTAAGTAGAAATCTGGGGAAATTGTGAATAATTCATTAATGTACCTGGGCCATATCAATATACATTCATTTGTATTTTTTCTTTTCTCTTTTTATGCTTCATTTGTACATTTAAGTGAGATAAAGAAATAAAATCAAAATAAAGTGAAGAATAAATAACAAGAATGTGCTATGAAATGTTTTTATGTTAGATGTATCCCAGGTCCTAGAAGAATGCCTGGTACATTGGCATATAGCAGTTGTTCAATAAACATGAAATGAATGTTTAAAAAAAATAAGCTCCTTGTTTAAAAGATGAATATTCTTATGAGATAAACTTTTAAAAGACTCTCAGATAAATTTAAAATTAGCAATGAAAGAGTTACACAAACCTACCAGGTTAAGTGAACTAAAAATGTCGCTTCTCCTTCACCTTTCATTGTTTATGTTCTTTCAATCTCATAAGAAAATTGTTTTTTAAACTAAACTAATATCAAATGTGATCTTGGCTTATGAGAAAACCACACAACAGAAGCTATCAAAGTAGGGTTAAATTTGCATTCTGTCAAATCTTTTTACTTTAAAAGTTCTTGCAAGTCAAGCATGCTGGTTAATTCCCCAAAGGGAACTGAATGCTCCAAAAACAATTTAGCACTCCCACTGCTCCCTGCTGAAAAATAAAAAAAGAAAAAAGAAAAGAAAGAAAAAAGGTGCGGGGGGAGGAGCAGTAGAAGGAGAGCAAAGGAGGGGGAGAAGAAAGAAAAAGAAAGTCTGTTCAATTAAGGTGACAATGGATCTTTGAATCATCTAGGGACTTACCAAGTCATAGCATAATTTCCTAAGAGTCTTTCAGTATCCAGCATATAAACACTAGCCAAATCTAGTTGAAGCATGTTAAAAATTGAACAGAAATACACACACACACAATTGAAATAAAATAAATGAGAATTACTTGGAACTATAATGAGACATAACAAGTGATCACAAGAACCAGAAATTTCCGTTGTATAATCTTGTGTTTTAAAACTAGAAAGTATTTTATAATGCTTCACAGCTTAACTATATGACTTTCTAGCACCATTCATGACATGCATTTCTTTCTCATTTGCATAGTGTTTCATAATTTCTGCATTAAGGATTCGTTCTCAGTGATCATTTCATCCATTCATTATTCATTCATTTATCTGCTCATCCAACATTTATCTTGTTCCTATATAAGGAATATTTTTACTGATCCAGATGAAATAGAAATAAATACATGTTAACATAGATATGCATAAAGTACAGCTCCTTAGTCAATGCAATGGGAAATGTAATGGGGACTGGGAAAAGAGATGGACACAGTAGAAGTTAATTTTGTAGAAGAGAAGCAATTTTTTCCAATACACGAGAAAGGTATTGGTGGCAATATAAATAACAATTACTAATAGGAATCTTCTGATAAGATAGAAAATTGATACGGGCTACTGGCTTCCTATCCCAAAATCAACCCTGCAGACATTAGAAAAGAGAGGTAGAAACATACATATAAGAAACTGGCATTAAAACTAACTGAATGCCTTGGGGGGCACTGAGATTGCCTTGGATTGGGATGTGTACATGTGATGTATGTGATGGTTAATTTTATGTGTCAACTTGATGAGTCACAGGATGTTTGGTAAAACATTACCTGAATGTTTCCATGAGGGTGTATTTGGATGAAATTAATATTTAAGTGTATTGACTGAGTAAAGCAGATTGGTCTCCCTAATGTGGGTGGGCCTCGTCTAACCAGTTGAAGGCCTGAATGGAACAAAAAGGCTTATACTCCTCTGAGTAGGAGAAAAATTCTACTGCCGGATTGCCTTTGAATTAGGACATAGGCTTTTTCCTGTCTTCAGCCCCAGACTGAAACATGAGCTCTTCCTGTGTCTTGAGCTTACTGGTCTCTGAACTGAAACCACACCGTGATGGTTAATATTGAGTGTCAACTTGATTGGATTGAAGGATGCAAAGTGTTATTCTTGGGTGTGTCTGTGAGGGTGTTGACAAAGGAGACTAATATCTGTGTCAGTGGACTGGGAAAGGGAGACCCACCCTCAATCTGGGTGGGCCCAATCTAATCAGCTGCCAGCACAACCAGAATATAGGCAGAAGAACGTAGAAAGATTAGACTGGCTAAGCCTCCCAGCCTACATCTTTCTCCCATGCTGGATGCTTCCTGTCCTGGAATATCAGACTCCAAGTTCTTCAGTTTGGGGACTTGGACTGGCTTCCTTGCTCCTCAGCTTGCAGACGGCCTATTGTGGAACCTCACCTTGTGATCGTGTGAGTTAATACTCCCTAATAAACTCCCCTTTATATACACATCTATCCTATTAATTCTGTCCCTCTACAGAACACTGACTAACACACACACTATTAGTTTCCAGGTTCTCAGGGTATTGACTAGGTCTAGAAATACACCATTGACTGTCCTGGATTTCCCACTGGCCAACTCACCCTTCAGCTCTTTGATCTTGTCAGCCTCCACAATTGTGTGAGTCAACTCCTTGTAATAAATCTCTTTGTCTATCTATCTACACACCCTATTGATCATTTTCCTCTGGAGAACACTGACAATATTGTGTGTGTGTGTGTGTGCGCGTGTGTCAGAGAGAGAAAGGAGAGATATGCGAGTGAGGACATAGTTTTAGGTGTGACAATAAAAGCTAGAGGGGAAGAATGGAATGTTGAATCATTTTTAAGCATTACTTTTGGCTCTCTCCCACCTGTCCTTGAGAGATTCATTGTTTGTTTCATTGCTACTATGAGGGAGAAATCAAGAGGAAAAAAATTCAACCACCCAAGTTAGGCTAGGCAGATAAAAACTAGATGAGAGTTTATGTAGATGAACTTTCACCCACTAGCCATAAGCACTCACTCATTCTCACCACTACAATTCCTAACTGATTGTGGATTCTTAAACCTAGGAGCTACTGTACTCCCAGTGGTACTTCTTTCAAAGAGATTGTGGTGGAATCCACTAAGTGAGCAGCTGTCTGGCAGAATGACATCGAATAATGATGTAGGTACTCTGGACTGTCTGGGGTCCATTGCCATGAGGTACATTTCCTCACCTCTCCTTAAACTTACGGGAAGAATGTGTAACCCCAGTATACAATATCGGTCAGGGATTGGATACGTCTAAAATAATGTGAACTCACAGGCAAAGTAATTAGCCATTCAATGTGAAGGATCACTATTAAAAGCAGATAATGAATGGAATGCATAAACCACATCAAGTGGTCTATGAAAAGGACCAGAAAAGGTCTATTGAAAAGGACCAGTCAAATATTTAAAATCATCAGAATGAATTTCTCAAATGGATTAAAGAAGAGATTTTATAAATGCTATAGGAATAATACAGAATAAATTTTAGGGAAAAATATGATGGTTGAAATAAATACAAGTATACCTGTTTTATTGCACTTCACTTTATTGAGCTTCACAGATACTGCATTTTTTGTTGTTGTTTGTTGTTGTTGTTGTTGTTTTACAACTGGAAGGTTTGCAGAAACCCTGCATCAAACAAGTCTATCAACATAATTTTCCCAACAGCATGCATTCACTTCCTGTCTCTGTGTTACGTTTTTATAATTCTCACACTATTTCAAACTTTTACTATTATTATATCTGCTGTGATCTGTCATTAGTAATCTTTGATGTTACTATTGTAATTCTTTTAGGCCACAGTGAACTGCGTCCATGTAAGATGGTGCACTGTGGGTTCCGATTCCTCCACCTGCGAGCCGTTTCCCCATATCCTTCCCTCTTCTTAGGCCATGAAACACAATATTGAAATATTGAATTAACGAACTAATTAATGGCCTCTGAGAGTTCAAGTAAAAAAAAAGAGTTGTATATCTTGCACTTTAAATCAAAAGTTAGAAATGATTAAGTTCAGTGAAGAGGGCATATGGAAAGCCAAGATAGGCCAAACCTAGGCCTCTTATGCCAAACAGTTGTGAATGCAAGGGAAAAGTTCTTGAAGGAAATTAAAAGTGCTACTCCAGCCAACACATGAATGATAAGAAAGCCAAACAGCCTAATTGCTGATATGGAGAAAGTTTTAGTGGTCTGAACAGAAGATCAAACCAGGTACAGTGTCCCCTGAAGCCAAAGCTTAATCCAGGGCAAGGCCCTAACTCTCTTCAATTTTATGATGGCTGAGAGGAAATTTTATGTTAAAAAGCTGCAAAAGAAAAGTTGGAAGCTAGCAGAAGTTAGTTCATGAGGTTTAAGGAGAGAGGCCATGTTAATAACATAAAAGTGAAAGGTGAGGCAGCCAGTGCTGATGTAGAAGCTGCAGCAAGTTATGTAGAAGATCTGGCTAAGATCATTAATAAAGTTGGCTACACTAGATAACATTTACAATGTAGCTCAAACAGCCTTCTATTGGAAGACGATGCCATCTAGGACTTTCACAGCTAGAGAGCAGAAGCCAATGCCCGAATTCAAAGCTTCAAAGGACGGGCTCACTGTCTTGTTAGAGGCTAATGCAGATGGTAACTCAGTTGAAGCTAATGCTCATTTACTATTCTGAAAATCCCAGGGGCCTTAAGAATTATGCTAAATATACTCTGTCTATGCTCTATAAACGAAACAAAGACTGAATGCTAGCACATCTTTTTATAGCACTATTTACTGAATATTTTAAGTCCACTGTTAAGACCTACTGCTCAGAAAAAAACATTTCTTTCAAAAATATTACCACTCGTTGACAACGCACCTGATCACCCAAGAGTGCTCATGGAGATGTATAAGTAGATTCGTATTTCCATGCCTGCTAACACAATATCCATTCTGTAGCCCATGGATCAAAGATTAATTCTGATTTTCGGTCTTATTATTAAAGAAGTACATTTTGTGAGGCTATGGCTGCAATAATTAGCGATTTCTCTGATGGATCTAGCAAAAATAAATTGAAAACCTTCTAGAAAGGATTCACCATTCTAAATGCCCGCAAGAACATTAGTGATTCATGGGAGGGGGTCAAAATATCAACATTAACAAAAATTTGGAATAAGTTGCTTCCAAACCTCATGGATGACTTTAAGGAATTCAAAACCTCAGTAGAGGAGGCACCTACTGATTTGATGGAATTAGAATTAGCAGTAGAACCTGAAGGTGTGGCTAAATTGCTATAATCTCATAATAACACTTTAATAGGTGAGAAGTTGCTTCTTATAGATGAGCAAAGAAAGTGGTTTCTTGAGATGGAATCTACTCCTGGTGAAGATGTTGTGAATATTGTTGAAATGACAACAAGGGATTTAGAATATTACATGAACTTTGTTGATAAAGCAGCAAAAGGATTTGAAAGAATCGACTCCAATTTTAAAGTTCTACTGTGGGTAAAATGCTATTGAATAACCTCACATGCCACAGATAAATCTTTCATAAAAGGAATAGTCCATTGATGCAGCAAACATCATTGCTACCTTATTTTTAAAACTGCCACAGCCACTCCAACTTTCAACAACCACCACCCTGGTAAGTCAGCAGCCATCAACATTGAAGTAAAACCATCCACCAGCAAAATGATTATGACTTGCTAAAGTTGCAAATAATCACTAGCATTTTTCAGCAAGAAATGTTTTTAAATTAAGATATGCACAGTTTTTAGACCTAAGAATATTGCATACTTAATGGACTGCAGTATAGTATAAACATAATTTTTATACACAACAGGAAACCGAAAGTTTGGCTGATTCACTTAATTGAGATATTTGCTCCATCTTATTGGTCAGGAACTAAGCCTTTCTTTAATTAGCATACCTGTCTTTGAGGTATGCTTGTAATTTAAAAAAAAAAAAAAAAGGATGACTAGAAGGAATCGAAAGATATGATTGAAGAAATAGCTCAGAAGTCAACAGAAAAGGATGAAGGGAGAGAAAATATAAAACATAACTGAAAATAAATGAAAAAGGAAAGGAGAATGCCAGTTAAAACCATCAAAAGAGTAAGAAAAGTATAACCACAAGGAAGAATCACCAACAAATAATAAGTGGTTCAAACTGCTCAACATTGAAAACTGCTTTGAAGTAACCAAATTATGTTTATGTAAATGTCCAATAAAGATATATACAGAACTAAAAGATTCAGAAGGGCAAGATATAAAGAAAATCCTTTTGAAAATATCCTTGAAGAAAAACATAAATAAGATAAATAAATTCAGAAGATGCTGGAATGTAATGATGTTCAAAAAATTTAACAATGTTTATTGTTATCTCAAAAAGCAGAGATAAGAGAAAAAAGGGCAGGGAAGACTTCAAAAAAACGTAAATGTACATAACGATGTGGAACTACAGTTGTAGACAATATTAGCCCAGTTGAGAAGGAACAAAAAACAAAGGTACAAAAAAAGATGGCTAAATTTTTTATCATCTTTAAATGATGGCATAGAAATCGAAAAGATTAGAAATCACTAGAAAATAAATATGTCTTATAGAACAAAAGTTAAGAAATTATTAGGAGCAAATAAGCATAAATAGAAATCTGAAGTAAAAGCAAGTGTCATAAAAATAACGAACAAAATGTATGACTTTTTAACCATCTGACATACATAAAATCTGAAAAACATTTTAAATAAAATACTTCTATGCAACAAAACCAATAATACTAAATGACATAATGTACTTGGTGGGACATATAAAGTTTGAAATATATATATATTTTTTAAATTTATTTATTATTATTATACTTTAAGTTGTAGGGTACATGTGCATAACGTGCAGGTTTGTTACATATGTATACTTGTGCCATGTTGGTGTGCTGCACCCATCAACTCGTCATTTACATCAGGTATAACTCCCAATGCAATCCCTCCCTCCTCCCCCCTCCTCATGATAGGCCCCGGTGTGTGATGTTCCCCTTCCGGAGTCCAAGTGATCTCATTGTTCAGTTCCCACCTATGAGTGAGAACATGCGGTGTTTGGTTTTCTGTTCTTGTGATAGTTTGCTAAGAATGATGGTTTCCAGCTGCATCCATGTCCCTACAAAGGACACAAACTCATCCTTTTTTATGGCTGCATAGTATTCCATGGTGTATATGTGCCACATTTTCTTAATCCAGTCTGTCAAGCTTCCCCTTCAGTTTTATTCATGACTTCTTATCAACCTGTATTGAACATTTCCATTGTTTTTTGGGGATGTTCTCATGAGTTTTTAATTGTTATTCTAGTGTTTATGGTGGATTTTGGAAGATTTCAACAATTTCACTGGTATTGCATCTGTATGAAATTCAATTTTCCTAGAGTTTTCAAACTTGGAAGTTTGAAATATATTTAGCCAAAAATAAAATATATATTTAAAACTCTAGGAAAATTGAATTTCATACAGATGCAATACCAGTGAAATTGTTGAAATCTTCCAAAATCCACCATAAACACTAGAATAACAATTAAAAACTCATGAGAACATCCCCAAAAAACAATGGAAATGTTCAATACAGGTTGATAAGAAGTCATGAATAAAACTGAAGGGGAAGCTTTAGAAATATGTATCCAGAAATGTTATTCTGTCCTACTCATTTTCAGAAAAAAATTAGGAAAATTCACTTTACTTTAAAATAGCTAGTAGAAAATATTGTGATTACTTTGCAAGTAAAGTTATAAGAAAAAAGATTAAAAGTAGATTAACATCAATGAAAACAAGCCAAAATATATGATCCCTCAAAAAAGGCAAAAATATATATATATATTTTAAAGTCAGCAAAAAAAAAAGTATTTAAAAATGTTTGAAAAAAGCTATGAAGGGACATTTATGAAAATAAATCAAAATTAGAAGACATCTTAAAGACAATCAGAAAAACTCTGGTTTGAAGAGATTGGGGAAAATAATTTTCTTAAAAAAGGTTACTCCAGGAAAAGTTGGAAATCAATGCAAGAGTAATTTAAGAAGTAAAGACTAAACAGAAAGAACACAAAAGAGAATAAAAACAATGTATAATGCCTCAAGAGAAATATAAGATTAAATCAAAAAGTTTAAAAACCAAAAAGAAGAAATAAATAAAAATATTCAAGAACAAGTGAGTCACAGAAAATAGCTTAAAAGATCCAATATAAGTATGACTCCCTGAAGAAGAAAAACATTAAAAAGAATAACTTTTTATAAATGTAAAGTTAAAAGAAAAAAGTATAACACTTAGATGAAAATAATTAAAGCTGAATAGCCAGTATCAAGTCATATTCCTTTATGTACTATCCCTTAATGGAAAAGAAAAAATGTAGGCCAGACCCGGTGACTCATGCCTGTAATCCCAGCACTTTGGGAGGCCAGGATGGGCAGATCACTTGAAGCCAGAAGTTTGAGACCATCCTGGCCAACATGGTGAAACCCTGTCTCTACTAAAAATACAAAAATTAGCTGGGCATGGTAGCGCACCCTGTAATCCCAGCTACTCAGGTGGCTGAGGCATGTGAATCGCTTGAACCCAGGAGACAGAGGCTGCAGTGAGCCAAGATCATGCCATTGTACTTACTCCAGCCTGGGCGACAAAGCCAGACTCTGTCTCAAACAAAAAAACTAAGTTTGATTATTATTTAAATGCCTATGGCTTTCTATAATATTGATTTAAACATTGTCAGGTCAGAGACAGGTTGTTTCATCTCTTTCCCTCTGCCCTTCATCCCGTTTACATAGATCATTCCTACTCATCACCTGTATCTTAGTCTAAGCACCTCTTCTCACTTGGACATTTTCCTTGAGCCCCCAAAATACGTTAGTCTTCTTAAAAACATTTTTTCTAACTTTAACTTCTCCTTAATAGAATACTATAAACAATTGTTTAAAGTCTTTATTGCCAGACTGTAAATTGTCTACTTCATCTCAGCATTCCTTGTAATTGGCACAATGTTTAGCACACAATAGGAATTTCATAAATATTTATTCAATTAATGAAGGAATATAACTCTGTTTTGTTCAGCTTTTAACTACAACAGGATGAACCCTAATACTTTTGCTAGGTATAACATTCTACAAATGCATGTAGTGAAATGGAATGGAATTGAATACTGTCAAGAAGTCACACATGAAACTAACAGTCAGTAAATATATTGGATGATTGAGGAAGTGAATGAATGAATGTAATAAAAATTTAAATAATAATCAAACTTATTTGGTTTAAAGGAGAAAAACAACTAGAACAAAAAGAACTCAGCGGGAAGAACAGTCTGATTTCAACTGGAAGAATCAAAATAAATTGTCCTTTGAGTTTTGCCAGGATGAATACATAGAATTTCTGACTCAGAAAAGTGGAGTGAATGAGCATTCAAAACGAACAGTTGTTACAAAACGATAGATGCAGGGAAGTATAGTGTATGCTTAGGAAAGATCTACTATAGCCAAGGTAAGATGAATGGAACCCTATAGCGAGGAGTAAGAGATGAAGATTGTAAAGCAAACACATAGTGTCAGCCTCAAAATTTATTATAGTGACAATGAGGTATTTTGTTGAGCAGGGTGTAAAGTGATCTGATATCCCTTTAGAAAGCTAAATCTATTAGGAGTGTGGAGGGTTACTGGTCAAGACAATAGAATGGAGTCAAGGAGTCCACAAGGAGTCTATTGTATTATAATAATCAAGGCAAGAGATACGAGACCAAACATATCAGTGACAGTACACATGGAAAGGAAAAAAACAAATGAAAGTGGTATTTCAATAATAACATGAGCATGAATTAACTCCCTGGGTTGAGAGAAGAGGTTTGAAAATGTGCTTACACCTTCACACTTGTGTGAATAGAAAATGGGGTATTGAGAATGGGCTTGGGGGAAATAAGGACTTTGAGTCTTTGAGTTTCTGTAAAAGGTAATGCCCAGGGGGCAGTAGGAATAAGGACGTGAAGAACAGAGGAGCTCTGAGATTCTGCTGCATGTTCTTGAGCAGCTGCCTTTTCTCTAGACTGTGCTTTAGATCTAGTTGTTGTCATCATGGAGGTAGAAGTGTCTTTATTGGTGTGGTATCCCACAGTTTAAGAATTAATGATGAGTTTCTGCCAGGGTGCGGTGGCTCACGCCTGTAATCCCAACGATTTGGGAGGCCCAGAAGGCAGATCACTTCGGGTTCTGAAGTTTGAGACCTGCTTGGCCAACATGGAGAAACCCTGTCTTTACTAAAAATACAAAAATTAGTCAGGCATTGGTGGCTCGCATCTGTAATCCCAGCTACTTGAGGAGGCTGAGGCATGAGAATCACTTGAGCCCAGGAGGTGGAGGCTGCAGTGAGCTGAGATCATGCTATTGCACTCCATCCTGGGCAACACAGAGACTCTGTCTCTAAATAATTAAATAATAAAAAACCTACTAGTTTCCAAAAATATTTATACTTTTATAGGATATTATGGCTATTTTATTACTTTTGGCTGGATCTATCTACCTTACTGTCCTTAAGTAGATAAAGTACAAAATATATCAAAAATAAACTTAACTCAAAGACCATAATTGCTGTAAGTAGATGACTATGCATTCTAACCCTGCGTTACATCTACCGGAATCAAATTGATTCAGAATTAGGGCAAGAGGTGTTATGTTCCCAGAAATACCACTGAAAGATGGTTGTGTAAAATACATTTTTTTTTCCTTCCGATAGATTGATTCTATTATATAGCTCCAAACATGTCTGTTCTGTTTCTTTGTTTGGCATGTACATAGGTGAAGAAGCTGAAGAAAAAGCCTGACTTTTGGAAACATGTGACTCACATTCATACAGACTTGATCTGTATGAACTGGGTTATAAAATAGAAGAGACAAAAATATATCCCATTTCCCAAGTCTGAAGGATGACTCTCATTTTAATGATGGTGGGGAAATGACAAGGTGACAGTTTAAAAGGTGAGGAGTTCAATTTGTGCCAGATTTAGCTTTCATGGGTGGCAGTGTATGGATAGGCCTGTGTCACTCAATCAGAAGCAGATGTGAAACTGGAGTGTCGCTGAGAAATTAGGCCTTGGAATAAAAATTTGGAAACCATCTTCATGCTTATAGTGGGAGCTATTCTTCCAGAAAGTGACTAGGGAGAAGTAACAGCACAGATTTCAATCCTGGGCCTTAGAAGAAGAAATAATTAGAGGAAAAGAAAAATTTCAACTCAAATGTTCAAGCATGAGAAAGTATCCAGGAGAGAGGAGACTTAGTCAGCAACTTACAGATTTAGGAGATTTTAGACCACTCGATTTTGCAGAGAAAGTTGAATTTTTTGTAAAGTGGTGCATGGGAGACTTTATTCCAATATATTTTTGAATTGAAAATATTGTCTGTTTCTTCCAAAGTTCTTTCAGGAAGGCTTTGGTCAAGGTGAAGTTGATTCTATGACATCTCTGTTGAACTTAAAGGCTGTGATGTGTTTGTGCAAACACACACTACATCCTTCACGAAGAAGGTGCTAAAAACACTTGATGATCAATTAAATTTAATGCAGCATTTATTTAACATCTATAATTGTTCTTGATCCTGCAGAAGATACAAGGGTGAATAAACCATGATTCTAGCTCTCCACTGGCTCACAGTCTAGTTGCAGAAAGACACATGAACATAAAACAAAGCTAGATAGGTTGTTTTGTTGACTATAAATGTACTCTGACTGTGCTATAAATAAAGGAAATATGTTAGATATATTTGGAGACTCTCAGAACTAATGGGAGGCTGGAGAAGCAGGCTGGAGCACTGACACTCACCAAGGCAAGACAGGAGACTATCACGTGGGAATCATAGCAGAAAGGGCCTGGTGAGAATGTACCTGCCAAGTGGGGAATGACCATTTTCTGTGAATTGAGGGAGCATAGGATTGTCTTACCTCAGATCTGGTGCTCTTGGTTAGAGCAGCAAAATGGACAAGCTGTAATACCAATAACAGAATTCAAGGAAGCATGAGGAAGAAGTATGTATGTTGAGTAACAAAATAACAAATCCACAGGTAATTAGCATCACAATGAGTACACAAACAAAGTGCTATAAAAAAGCAGATGATGGGTAAAATAATTCTAAAGGATAAACAATAAGCATGTACAACAAGGGTTTTTTTGTACACAGTTTAGGGACAACAAAATATCAGAGAATTGTTTTTTGTTTCACTTTAAAATCAAATATTTGCTGTGACCTATCTTCATGCCGAATCTTATACACTGAGAAAATAGAAACACCTAGATAATTACAGGATTGTTGCATGCCAGGTCTGAGTTGACATTAGTAGTTGAGGACATGGGCCAACATAAGGATCAGATTTATTCTCCCACATGAAACAACTAAATAGATGAAACAGTGGTTTTCAATGTATTTGACGTTAGGTAATTAAAGACAGTGATCTCTAAGATAACGAAAAAAGTAAGATGAGCCCTCTGATTGATCCAGGTTACTGTTTAGAGAGTTTTCAGGCTGTGGCTTAAAGAGCTCAGCAGTCTTCCTTAGTGGAGGAGACAAACAGAGTCAGGGGAAAAGAAGGCAGCTAGAGTTCACAGGGTAGAGTACTGGAGATCAGAGAGTGACACAGAGAGGAAGCTCCAGAGACCTGCAGAATCTTCCCTGGAATATTGAGCTGAGTACCAATCAGCATGTCCATGTGACAAGACAACCTGAGTATCAAGGGAGAACCACTCGAAATAATTAGAGGAAGCAGTACCTGGAGCTCATATACAGGAAAGGGGCCTTCTCATAATTCGTGAGGCATTAGATAGGGTACCAAGAAAAGTATTGTCTAAGTAATTGCCCTGAGAATAAACTCTGATTTTGTATCCACTAGGAAATCTTATAAGTGACACCTAAGAGATTAAAGCCGTTTCTAAGTAACTTAATTAGAATATCAATTGACTATGAGTGCATAAATCTAAAGGATATGGTACATTGGGATCAGACACAAGCAATCCAGAGGCAGAAGCACAAGTACATTGCCAGCAGGTGACCCATGCCCCATGGTCAGCTACCAAAATTGCACCTCAACTCACTCCTACGGCATCATGTGTGTTTCCTTTTAACCTGATAATGGAGACAGAAAAGGAGAGTCTTGGTCTGTATGGTCCATGCTGAAAATAAGCCATTTTGTTATGTGTGATACCAGCTGAAAATGGATTTCCACTGAGAAGTGGCCCTGAAAGTAGTAAGGGGAACTTCTCCCACTGGCCAGAGATTTATGTGGTATATCTGATCATCCACACTGTATAAAAAGATAGTTGGTCCAAGATAAATATATATATATAGAGAGAGAGATAGATAGATTCATATACACACAAGAGAGAATAGATGGGCTGGTTGATCAGAGGGCTGAAAGAGAGCACATGTCCCACAGAAGAAGAAATTAATCAACACTGATAGAGAGTTACCCAGTCAGTTGATATCAGCCAGTCTTATCCAAGACCACCCCAGTTCTAACAAATGGGTGCAAGAATGGAGTATCTGTGATGGTGGAATGAAGACTTTGCATAGGCCCAGCATGAATGCTCACTGCCTGAGGCTGATCTAACCAGTGACGCTGCTGCCAAAAATGTCCAACCAGCCAGCCACAAAGATCTAGAGTAATGGTAAGAGATTAAAGTGGAATCCAGATATGGAAACATCCCTCGGTGAAACCAGAACATTCACTTTGTGTCATGCTAATTACACTGGACCCCTGTAGTCTGGAAGGGGCAGTTATTCATCTTGACCAAATGGACATATAGTCCAAGTATGGATTTGTCTTACTATTGCCAGGGATTACAGTCTTTGACCCACCATCATGACATTTTATCTAAAATTGTTCCAGATCAAGAGACCCACTTTACTGAAAGGGAAACATAAAAGTGAGTATATGTCCATGGACCTATCCCATACTACACCATACTACATATCCCATACTACTAGAGTGATGGAACAGCCTTGTAAAGGCACAAGTGAGGTAAGAATTAGGAGATTATTCTACACATGAATAGAGTAATATCCTTCAAAATGCACTGTATATCCTAAATCTACAGTCATATTTTATTATGTCCTCAGTAAATAAACTAGAAATAGAAGTGATCCCATTTGGGGAATTAGTGATTTCCATTATTAGCACTCTGGGCTCTATTGGTTTAGTGGTCTAGTTTCAAAAGGGAAACGTTTTAACCGGCGAACAAAACAATAATTTTATTAAACTTTAAGCTAAGGTTGTTACTGGGTCACATCAGGCTCCTCATGCCAAGAGACGACCAGGGAAGGAAAGGAGTCACCATATTTTTAGAGGTAATGGACTCTGATCAATAGGAGGAGATACGGCTACTCTTAAACGATGAGGGAGTATGTTTGGTACCTCCCTTCCCCAAATTTATTGATAAATGGATATGTGCAGCAGCCATGGGTATAGTAATCAAGGATTCAGATTCCTCAGGGCTTCAGTCTGGATCATTTCATCTGGTTAAATAATCTAGATCAAAAGAGATGGCAGCCAAAGATGGGGAAAATGTGTAGCAGAGGATAGGAGAGAAGAGAGACAGTGAGTTCCAGTCTTGAGACCAATTGCAGAGACAGTGCTGTGTTGTATCCCACTAACCATTCTTAGGCAAGTCTCCCTCAGTAAAAGAGATGAATCTGAATGCTGGAGGAGCTGTTCCCAGAATTTTTCATGAAAATAAATGAACTTAAGAAACTCAATGGGTGGACTATAATGCATGCTGAGGCACTCATTCCCTTGCCTGCTAAGAAGCCTCAGCTAATGGTTAAAGGTGCTCAGTTAAGTCCTCTGGCAGTTGTTCTCAGTAGAAGAGAGCATTCTCACCCAAGATCACCCCCACTTCCTAAAGACAGCTCCCCATACCCAATCACTGTTTGATGAATAGGAAGAAAGGTCCAGTTCTGAAGGATCATCCCAGTTCCAGAGCTCTCCTTAGAATCCGATGAGCCTTTGTCGTGATTGCATCACAACTCAGCTCTGCCTTCTGCCCTTTCTCCTCCCTTCACTCCATCACAGGTGTTGATCCTGAGAGCACTTGCCAATAAACCTCTTGCATGGAAACCTCACTCAGATTTTGTTTCCCAGGAAACCCAACTTAGGATAGTTTTTTTAACCTATGTCAAAAAACACGTAAAAAAAATAGACATATCTAGAAAAGTTCATTATAAGAAGAAGTTTAATGGCTTTCATGACAAGTAACGTACATTTTTCTTAGATGATGAATGTGTTCCAGGTTGCAGAATCAATATGCAATTGGCTTCTTCAATCAAAAGATCTGAATCTTCAATTAGTGCATTTTGCTTCAGATGGAAGTGGACATCTTGATGATGTGATCTATGCTATCAAAATACTCCTGAGTGTAATTATTTTGAAATATATATATTTTTAAGACACTCATTAAACAGATGAGAAAAAATTATTCTGTATGATTCTTAAAATTCATCTATGTAAAGCTAAACTTTAAAGAAAATGAAATTAAGATACAAATGAATTGTTAACATAAACGTTTTCTTCTAAATCACCCTCAGTTTTCACACTGGAATCAAACTGCTTTTAGCATTTATATACTTTGGTTTTTCACCAAAATCCCTCTAGACAGGCTTCATGGGCTGCCAATATGTCTCCATCACAGATTCAAGTAATCTGTTCACTCTGATTAGACTGTTGGAGCTAAAGTATGGCCTTTGTTATGCCCATGGCAGCCTAATCAGCTAGGCGGATTCTCTGACACCCTGGCATCCAAGCCATCTCCATATCACTGAAGCAGAAAGGCAAAGATTATGGCCATCAAAGTATATCTTCAGGCTGAGACACATAACCCTCCAAGCTATTCTTTTGTTTTTTATTTTTTATTTTTTATTTTTTTTGAGACGGAGTCTCGCTCTGTTGCCCAGGCTGGAGTGCAGTGGCCAGATCTCAGCTCACTGCAAGCTCCGCCTCCCGGGTTCCCGCTATTCTCCTGCCTCAGCCTCCCAAGTAGCTGGGACTACAGGCGCCCGCCACCTCCCCCGGCTAGTTTTTTGTACTTTTTAGTAGAGACGGGGTTTCACCGTATTAACCAGGATGGTCTCGATCTCCTGACCTCGTGATCCGCCCGTCTCGGCCTCCCAAAGTGCTGGGATTACAGGCTTGAGCCACCGCTATTCTTAGTTAAAATTGTCATGTTTTAAAATCACTGGAAAGATATTCAGATGTTTGATAGAAATTCCAGGAATCCCAAGTATCTCAATTGTTTTGCCTTGACTTGGTCTCCTTTGACTAACTAGAGAATAAGCTCTTTGAAGAAATATGTCATATTACTCTCCATATTTCCTATGGTATCTTACAGATAGCATGGTTTTATTCGTATCTACGAGGCAATTTATTGAGAAAGTTCATTGTTGAGGTTTTTTCCTTTCTTCTGAAGCAATCTCTGTAGGAAATTATAAAGGCACCTATCTCTCTTCCCCCAGGAAGGACAGACCAGGGTTTCTTAAGTTCCAGTATCTGCCTTTTCACCGCTCCCACCCCTGGTGAAGAAACTACACTTTCCTTAGAGCCAGACAAGAGAATATGCCAGACAAAGTGTGAATCTTGAAGATAATGCCTACAGGAGCTTGTATTTTAAGAAGATGTAGGCTGAGGTATCTGAGAAAAGGCAAGAACAGAGCATTTGGAAGAAGGAACCGCTCAAACTTAAAATGCATGGTTAGATCCCTAACACTGGGAAAGAAGATTGTCAGATTTGGGTTTCTAAGACTGGTGATGACCTGACCCCGATCAAATGAGTGGTAGAATCTTGAATAGAAATGGCTCCAATTTAGGTAGTGCTGAAAAGCCATGGTGAAGCCTAATTTCTGGAGTAGAGTCACCATCTCTGACTAGGCCACATGAGCCTGGCCATCAATAATGATCTTCTTCCAATTTAGGACTCACAAACACTAAATATGTAAGCTCTGAGGGGTGGGTATGAGTTCTTCAAATTTATCAGTGAATGTTTATACTAATCCTTGAAATGGATCAAATTCAGTTTAACAACATAAAGATGTCACTAGTGTTTCTTGAGCACTCACTATGGACTGGACAGTGTTAAGTTCTTTATATGTATTATTTTATGTATTCCCAAGTGTAAGAGTTAGGCATTATTATTAGTATCCCTCTTAAGACCACCAAGGCACACAAAGATTAAATAATTTGTCTACATATATCTAGTTGGTGGCAAAGGTGGGATTTAAACACAGGCTATCTGCTTCCAGAGCACAGGATTTTATCTTCTTATTTCTCAATGAATGTAGAATCTCTCAGAAAACTAAGAGTATTAGAGTTTGCTTCTGGGTACAACACAAGTGAGTGAGGGAACTGAGTTTGATTCCTGACACTGCTTGTTAAAAAGTGATTTTTTTATCAGAGAAGAATGAGCATTATAAACCCAAATCTTCTGCTGATATATGTGATAATTAAACAAAAATCAAAATGTTCGCCATTCCCGACTTCCATCTTTCCTGCTTTACCTTCAGATGTTTTTTCGCTCATTCAAATTTTTCTCTAATCCCAGGAGGTGGCAGGATATGCTGCAAAGAACATGAACCTTGGAATTAGATCAGCCTGTCTCCATTTCTGGCTCTGTCATTTACAATGTCTGTCCTTGGGCACAGTATTTTACCATTTGAATTTAGTTTTCAGTAAAATGCAGACAATAATTGCCACTCTATAAGGTTGTTCTGATGATTAAATGACATGACACACATAAAACTCAGGGCCCATGGATGATACTCACTAATTGTGAGTTCCCTTTGCCCTGCTTTGACTCCTTTATTTTCCTGATGAAGAGATGTATGTGCAGTCAGCCACCAAGTCTCAAAAGTCCTTCCCTACAGCAAGGAGCATGGAAGAGCTGTTCAAGCTGGAAATTGAAGATTTCCTAGTCCCAATATGCAGAAGTAATTTAATTAAGTAATTAAGAATGGGCCTCAATTACACTTAAATACTTGCCTTGATACTTTAAATACTTGCTTTACTGCTTTTGTATTTTAAAGCCGATACCTTTGATGTTTTAGTAGTTGTGTTTGGGGATGTTTCTTGGGTTTAGAATTTCACCCATATTGTAGAAACTTTAGGGCCCATTACCTCAGATTCTGCAAGTTTGTTTTTCACAGCTCCAAATATCTAGGCCCTTATTAACCTACCATAAGTTAGAGGCATTGATTTGCTTACTTTACTGTTGAGCATTCTCCCTTCTTATTGGTTAGACTGTCAAACTTCAGAAGCAATATTGCTTCTAGAAAGAGTAATAAATCAGGAGTCATAACACTTGGATTCTTTCATTGATCTGCTATTCTCCATTGGCAGGGCATTGGTCAAATAGCTCTCTCAGCTCCTGGAGGAGGGGACCAGTTTTCATTGATTTCTATACTATACAGTTGAGAAGTTGATATGGTCTGGCTCTCTGTCCACACCCAAATCTCATTTTGAATTGTAATCCAAATTACAATCCAAATCCAAATTGTATTCCATGTGTTGGGGGAGGGACGTCATGGAAGGTGATGAGATCATGGAGACAGTTCCCCCATGCTGCTCTCATTATAGTGAGTGGGTTCTCACAAAATCTGAAGGTTTTATACCTGGCATTTTCCCCACTTGCACTTCTCTCTTCTGCCACCATGTGAAGAAGGATGTGTTTGCTTCCCCTTCTGCTATGATCGTAAGTTTTCTGAGGCCTTCCCAGCCATGTGGAACTGTGAGTCAATTAAATCTCTTTCCTTTATGAGTTACAGGTATTTTTTTTTCATAGCAGCATGAGAACGAACTAACACAACAGTAGAGTACCTAGAACAAAGTAAAGACTACAAAAAAGTTTGTTGAATGAATAATTTATCCGTCAACTAGATAATTAATCAATATAGGAATTGTAGGCTAAATAACTTAGCCCATTTTTAACTGGCTACCTTGTGATACTTCCGATGCATGCTTTTGGTCCACACGTTTGATTTGGATATACCGCAGGTGGCGTGAGGAATGCAAATTCTGCAGATTCCTAATTCAGTTTTCAACAATGAACTTTTAAGAAATCCAAACCAAATTGCTCCAATCTTTGAGAATTCTTTCTCAATGCTTCTCTCCAGTCTGCAGCAACTTTTTTTACATCTATACCCTCAGCCATTTTGCTTATTTTCCCTGTGTTATGCATTGCATGTTTGTGTTTCCCCAAAATTTGTGTATTAAAACCCCAATCTCCAATGTGATGGGGCCTTTGGGAGGTAATTAGATAAAGATGGAGCCCTCATGATGGGGTTAGTGCTCCTATAAGAAGAGGCAGGAGAGAACTTACTTCCTCCCGCTGCCCTCTCACCCTGCCATGTGAGAAATCCAGAAAAACAGCCCTCATCAGAATGACCATGCTGGAGTCCTCCTCTCCAGAGCTGTGAGAAATAAGTTTCTATTGTTTAAGCCACTCCAGGTTATGATATCTAGTTATAACAGCTTAAAATGGCTTGCACTACAATCCTCAACATTAGCACTACAATATTTAGTTATACATTTTTGTATTTTTTGAAGGTTGAATCTGACCCTTACTCATTTCCAACTTTGCAAACTATCTCCATTCACATCATTAAAATAACAAGCAGATAACAGAACATTTATAAATAGTTTTAAGCAGAAACATACAAGTTTTTAAAGTACAGGTATAAATTGACTTTATAACCAATTAAATCTGCATCTACAAAGTTCTTTCTTTTCCTCATGGTCTCATTTTATATCTTATTCTCACATTGAATATTTAAAGAATCAAATGAAAATAGTAGGCCCAGGTGACCATATGTTATCCAGTAAAGGCAACTATTTGATTATATACAAATGCGCATGAAAAGGACTACTAAATGTATATTATTCTTTTTGCAAAATCTCTGCATATGAAATGAAATGAAAGGTTATTTCTTGATTATGGCTGCAAATATTTATAAAATAAATTTTATCGAATTTTATCTATAATTTTTCTACTACTGATGTTTGAAGATAAATAAGCAAGTCATTCCTGCCATTGAGAATGAGGATTTCGCCTCGTTTGTGTAGCTAGCTGTACAGTAGATCTTTGAACAACATGGGCGGTGGGAAGCACCCGTCCACATACACACAGTTGGAAATTCACATATAACTTTTGATTCCCCAAAAACTTAACTACTAATAGCCTACTGTCGATCAGAATCCTTACCAATAACATAAACAGTCAATTAACACATATTTTTTGTGTTATACACATTATGTACTGTACTCTTACAATGAATTAAGCTACAGAAAAGAAATGTTATTAAGAAATTCATAAAGAAGAGAAAATATATTTCCTATCTATTAAGTGGAAGTGGATCACTGCAAAGGTCTTGATCCTTGTTGTTTCTACGTTGGGTAGGCTGGAAGAGGAGGAAGTAGAAGAGTTGGTCTGACTCTCTCAGGGGTGGCAGAGGCAAAATAAAATTCATGCATAAGTGGACCCACACGTTTTAAACTCCTGTTGTTCAAGAGTCAACTGTATTTTATTCATGGCCAAGGAAATCAGATGAGTAAATAAGAGGAGGTTATCAGATCTGTGTAATTCACAATGTACCCCTTTTCCCTATGGAAATTAAGGCATTGTGAAATAAACAATGTAAACTGCAAATGTTACTGAGCAAACTTCTTGTATTTGTATTCAAACTAGAAAAATGTCAAGAAATACGGGAAAAGTAGTATAAGATATCTAATCCGACCATTATATAATTCCAGAAAATGTACATATCAACTATGAAATGCAAATGTGGCTTTTAATGTTCCAGCCCCTTACATAAGTGTTTTAACCTACCATACACGCTAAAACATACAGTAATTATCAGAAAAAAAAATTTTTGAGGCAGAGTTTTGCTCTTGTTGGCCAAGCTGGAGTGCAATGGTGTGATCTTGACTCACTGCAACCTCCGTGTCCCGGGTTCAAGTGATTCTCCCGCCTCAGCCGTCTGAGTAGATGGGGTTACAGTCACGGGTCACCACACCCAGCTAATTTTTTGTATTTTGTAAAAACGGGGTTTCACCATGTTAGCCAGACTGGTCTCAAACTCCTGACCTCAAGTGATCTGCCCGCCCCGCCCTCCCAAAGTGCTTGGATTACAGGCATGAGTCACTGTGCCTGGCTAAAAATATTTGTAAAATAATCACCTTGAGGCCTAAAAAAAAAAAAAAAAAGAAAAGAAAAGAAATCAGGTAATACAGAGGAAAACATAAATCTTTCAAGTCTGGTCAGTAGTTTGAACTTAATAAATGGTTTACCAGTTAATTGTGAGTCCTCAACCTGTGAGTCCACATTTTTAGGCTAGAAAATCATAAATCGGTATACATAAAACTAAAAGAGCTAGTAGCTGGAAAAATTGGTATTCCACAGGGATAAAGACAGCATGAAAGCTTAGGGGACTTTAGTGCCTTTTTGAGCACCAATATTACGTCTCTTGGTAAGAAAGGAAATACCTTGTTATTATTATTTTTTTGTATAAAACCAGATGGTCCCAACTCTTAGCAGGCAAATATCATAATACTTAGTTGTTGATCCTACAGTTTCTACAAAACATATTTATTCTGAATTTTTAAAATTTTGCAGAAAGTAAGCCTTAATATTATGTTTGTAAGAAGAAAAAAGAATACACATTCACATATTCATATTCATATATGTATACTTTCATTCATTGATTTGGCAATGGCTAAGAGTCTTCAATGTGTCATAAATTATATGCTGGAGATGCCAAGATTAAATAACACTATTAATTGCATAGTCTAGAAGTGGAAACAAATGTAAACAAATACTGGCAGCATACTATAACAAATGCTAGAATACAAACTGTAGTGGCTTATCCCAAAAAGAAGGGATAACCGACACTTCCTTGAGAATGTATGGAAAAAAAATAAGGGTAAATGAGAAAATTGAGATCTATCTATATGGATAAGTGAGAGTTTACTCACTGGACCTGGGGAGGGGATAAAAGGGAATCAGGTGCAATGGGTATTTCACCATCATCCTTTCCAATCCAGATACGGATACTGGGAGAATTCTCCTTCAACTCCATACCACCACTTACCTGCTATTCTCAGGGGTCATAAAATGCCTGTACCATTAAAAATTGAGTGTTTCGTTCACAATGGGGCTGTTTGAATGAGAGTTAGCAAAATCTTGCGTGATGAACGCATGTCTTTTTTGCTGCAGAATTCATGGACATGCAGACAGCTGTGGCTGCAAGACTCTCCCTTGACAGCTACCTGAGCAGCGACTAGCATGGCTTCTCCACACAAGTGATATGTGGTGGTTGCCCAAATGGCAATACGGCATCCGTAGATATCAGTTTAGCTCCTGCACAGCCAAATAGGGCTCAAGAAAGTCAGTGATAGTGGTTCTCTTGATGCTAATTTGCTGGCCTCTCTTCTCCTTCCTTTCTTTTAAAGTGATGTTCATTGAATAGCCACACAATTCACCCCTAAATTAACCACCTTCACTATCACCATCCAGGGCAGGTGGACTGAGGAGTTCCCTACTCTCTTTCTGGCATATTATTATGACATATTTTCTATGTTCACTTCATTCTGAGTCCTTCTTGAATCAAGAGCCTTTTCTTCTCCCCATTAAAGGATGACTTTTCCAAATAAAAATATTGTGTTCAAAATTACTGTTTTTGAGGAGGGCTCTGTATTAGTTTGTTCTCACCCTGCTAAGAAAGACATATTTGAGACTGGGTAATCTATAAAGAAAAAGACATTTAATGGACTCACAGTTCCCCATGACTGGGGAGGCCTCATAATCATGGTGGAAGGTGAAGGAAGATAAAAGACACATCTCACATGGCGGCAGGCAAGAAAGCATGTGCAGGAGAACTGCCCTTTATAAAATCATTGGATCTCATGAGATTTATTCACTATCATGAGAACAGCATGGAAAAAACTCCTCCCCATGATTCAATTATCTCCCACTGGGTCCCTCCCACGACATGTGGGAATTATGGGAGCTACAGTTCAAGAAGAGATTTGGGGATGACACGGCCAAACCGTATCAGGCTCCAAAAGCCTATTTTGGATGTCATAGTTGAAATATTAGTTGATTCTTTCTATAAATGCTTGTTATGCACAATCCTAATTCTCCTCAAGCAATGAATGCCTCTGACCAATTTCCAACTGGGCAAAGATTAGGACAAAAATTAATATTTCAAAATAATATCTCACTACAAAGGGAAACTAGGAGATCTGATTGGAGCACTTACACTATCTACCATGTTTGGAAAGTTTAAAACAACCCTCTCGGGTAGGTATTATCATCCCCTACATTACAGATGTAAGTATGATTCAGGTTGTACTCATGGTCATATTTAGTGGTTTAGATTCAAATCCAAGTCTTCTGACTTCAAGCATGAGTGTAAGTTTGATCTATAAAAGGAAACTAGCCAGAAATAATATAGCCCCAATTTCCATACTGCAAGTGTAAGACTTCTTAATTTAAAAATCCAGATCTATCACAGGCAATAATGACTAAAATTTTTTAATAGTTTACTATTTATCAGGCACTAGTTTATACACTTTACATGGGCTAACCCTTGTTATCCTTACAACAACATTATGAAGTCGGTATTATTATTAATTTCATTTGACACCCAAGTCACCTCGGGTGTATAGAACTTATCTAACTCTGTAACGACCATAGAACTGATAAGTGTTTGAGCCTGAATAGGAAGGCAGATATGATTCTCAAGTCTATGTTATTAGTGATTATTCTACACTACTTTTACATCTAAAAAGAAGAAAATTCTAATATACATCATCATAGAAAATACATTATCATAGAGAACACATCATGAGAGAAGCCATTTTCTTTCCTAGTTTTAGCCTCTGTCAAGAGTATTAGAAAACAACTTCATTATGACACTGTTCATATCAGGATTTATAGGATCTGAAGCCCCACCATTTGTACAGCCCTTTATCGTGTCACATTACCTCTTCTTAGAATGAATTACCTATGCTGTCATCCAAAATCATCATGTGTTATTAAAGAAAACTAACATTTTTGAAGAATGTGAGATCTTTGACCTAATAGGCCAATAATCTGTTAAATTTGACACAAAAATATCATAGACAATTTTTTCTGCATCCATTTACTCTTCCTTTGGCTGTCTCACAAGTGTATCGTATGGTAACTCTCTATAGAGGATTTCACCGTGATAATGTACAAGATATAATCAACATTGCATGTAAAATGCATTCTTTTACTTACTTAGTTTTTTTTATATTTACTGCCTTCAATGACCCAAGTACCAGAGTTGCCCTGATGTTACGGACTAGCTGTAATGGTGAGCCCAACGGATGTGGTTCTGCCTTCATGCAGCTTACAGCCTATGGGAAGATAGGCAAAGAAAATAGACACATAATTACAGCTGTGAAAAATGCCCAGAAAAGAAAGCAAGTAATACGTTGAGGGGTCTATGACAAAAGAACGTGATAAGAAAAAGAGGTCTGAGAAAGTCCCTAAGGAAGTAACAGTTGAACAGAGGAAGAGCTAAGTGGGAGTGCAGCAGGAAGCAAAGCATTGCAGAGGGAAAGGCACATTCAAAGCTTCCATATCAGAAAAAAGCATGGAATATGAGGTACACAAGACGTTGAACATAGGTCAGCCTGGCAGGGTACAGAAGCCAAAGAAACAGTGGTTCTGGAGCATCTTGGGAGAAAATGGAGTCAAACCAAATAGTTATATGTAGTCGTTATTCTTGTGAATAACGAGAAGCTGGTGAAGGGTTTGGGATATGGGGGGGATGATATAATCAAATATATATAATCAAACGTATGCATTTGAGTATATTCAAATATTTGATTATATTTTATATATTATATATTATATATTTATACATTATATATTTGATTATATGTTTATATATGAAGTATGTATTACATATACATTTATTAACATGTATATGTAATATACACATAATATAATATAGTATATTGTATTACAAAGACCACATTTGCATTTCATACTTGGTATGTACATTTTCTGGAATTATATAATGGTCAGATTAGATATCTTATACTGCGCTTCCCATACTTCTTGACATTTTTCTAGTT